>NC_056748.1:538236744-538428386 GCF_019279795.1 Protopterus annectens | reverse complement strand
AGGCTCAGCAGGTTATCTGATATTCAGGAAATTCAGGCTGCATCACTTATCTAATCATACAGTACTAGCAGAATCTTTCTTCTAGTGTTATTTGAAATTTATTAATATGTAACTACACTGAACTCTTTTACAAGCTGTCTCACTTATATTGTATAACAATTACAGAAAAATAATTACTAACCTGCCTGGTGGCACAACCGCTCCAGCCTATCACCATAGGCTCGCCGATTCACAGAACACACACCTGCAGCTGTAATATAAATGAAGTAATATTGGAACATACATCTCCATTATCTCAGCTAGGATAATTCCTTACATACATAATTACATGGATACTTACTCAGTAGTGGGGCATTGGGCATTTGCCAGGCCTCCTGGATCCATTGGTTCAGTTGGTCCTGTTTTTGTCTCTTCAGGTCCGCATGGTGCTGACGGACCTGTTCACCAGTCCTTGGTATGCCTGTGGCACTGGTGAGATCATGTGCCAACTGGTTCCACGTCTCTGCCTTGTTCGCTCCCCACAGAACTTGGCTCTGCATGAGTTGAACCTCATGATCATGGACTAGGAGCCAAACCATGTATTTGGACTCCTCAACACCCCACCTCTGTGCTAGGAAGCGACTACCCTCTCCTACATCTGCCATCCTGACTGCAAATAGGTTCCACAATCAGTTATGCTGTGTATTCCCGCCTATGGGGCTTATATATGCCGTTTTTCCCGCACTTATCTGTGATTGGCCATTTTGGAATTGTATTAGCTAACAAAAACCTGCTTTGTCATGCTTCTATTTAAATTCATTCCTATATATATGCTAATACTGCAATTTTCATTGCGGCTGTCATGGCTTAGTGGTTCAGTACTTTGACTATGATGCAGAATATCTTGGGTTCGAGCCTGAGCATTGCTTTTTTTATTTTACTACTGTCTAGACAGGCTAGGAGGTGTGTCTGTTTCAAGGCGGCTTTGATACAGGTTGCTCAACGTTGCCTGCCGGTAAGCTGGTTGGCGCACTGCGCAGCTCCGCGTAAACAGGTTAGGCTGGTTAACGCGTTATTTGGCTATGAGCACGCATATTACGCAGTGAGAAATGTTGCGCAACTACAGGCACACAGTTTCAGCGTGTTAAAGCGCTCCTCAACTCCGGGCACTCATATTACACCTGTTAAACCACTGGTCACTTACGGGCAAACATACTCAGCTTGTTAGAGTGCTGTTCAGCTATGGGCACTCATGTTACACCCGTTAAACCATTGGTCACCTACGGGCAAACATACTCAGCTTGTTAGAGTGCTGCTCAGCTATGGTCACTTATAAAATTTTTTTTTTATTGTGTCAGATTTCTTCATAAAAACATGGCCCATTTCATTACATTTTACTTAAATTATAGTTTTATATATATATATATATATATATATATATATATATATATATATACATATACATATATGTCAGGGGATTGTTTCGTGTTTATTTTACTAAAAATAAAAAATTATGTTGTTGGGGCTCGAACCGTGACTACCTCCTCTTTAGCCGATGTCTCTACCGCTACACTATTGCTACTTGGCTTATTTTGCATATTTAGATCTTATATGCTTTTTCAATGACTGCTAACTGTGGATGAGCGAAGGGCACACCCGCGCAAATGAGCGCAATTACGGGCAAGCATTTTTGAAATTATAAAAAAAAATAAACTGTTCATTTTTACGTTTTACATTTCAGTTGGGTTATAGTCTATGGGGGCATGTGTGGTGTTGTGTTTCTTGACATTTCCGCGGACTCGCTAGTGGGAGTTTCCTTTCGGGACTGTGATTCTTCTGGGGGCGTGTCCCTTTGCAGGACTCGCCGTCTTGATCACGCCCTACTTTGCTACATGGACCGTGTTAGCCTAGGGTGTGATTCAGCATGCCCTCATGAATATGCATGGCATGCTGACATCACCCCGTTTAACTGCAGCCTCCATGTAAGACTTGCTACCTTTTACACAAAGGCTTCGCGAATCCTGCCCATCTTGTTTCACTTGCCCTCCAGACTTACTCATATATAATCTCATAAAACTCAAGTCCTTCATCCTGTTCAGTAGATGCATACAATGAACAGACATCTATAGTGCACAAAAACATTTCATCTCCTACAACAGTATACTTTTTGAGTTCATCTAGAAAAATCCAAGAATCTTTTAAATAAAACATACTGACTTAAACTACTGGATTCAACATCTCATCCAAATACATAGATATCTTAGCTGTTTTATTAAAAGGAACTGACACAATCGGCCTAAAAGGAGGGTGACCAACGTCTTTAGGTATTTTTGACATTCCAAATAGAACTCCTAACTGTGGTTGCTCAACCATGCAAAATTCAAATAAATCTACTGCTATATAGCATTGATGCAACATATCAAGTTAAACTAAATCTATCTTTTGGTAGCTCCTCCTAACAAAATCTTTAGATACCTTCTTGTATTTAGACAAATTAGACAACAACAAAAGCACTGCCTCATTGTAATCTGAGGACTCCATAATTACTATTTCCTGTCCCTTATTGGCTTTCATATACCTAAGGTGGGAACAACTCTTCAACTACTTCATTGTGTTCACTTGTGCCGGCGTCAGATTTAAAACTTCTTCACTTTATTGTTCCTTCCCTCTCTTTTCAACAAGTCAGAAAATTCACTTTCACAAACTGAAGAAAAAATATTCATGGTGTTAACCAAAGGAGAGTCAACATTGCTAGTTTTTTAAAAGCTACTTTCCTCTTGTCAGGGATACTATGAAAAATATATTTGAAATTTAGTTTTCTAACAAATAATTTGAAATCCAAAATAGTATTAGTAATGGTAACCCTAAAAGCTGGCAAAAAGTAAAACCCTTCTTTAAAACATCCAACTCTGCTTTAGAACAGGTTTTTTTTACTCAAATTGAACACACACCACTCAAACATCAATGGCCTTTGTTCCTGTCCTTTATCTTTGCTACTACAAACCCTTCTTTATTCAAGTCTATGGCTTGTGAGGAAAAAGGGGAAGCCCCGTTCACTACAACTACTAGACTCACTGCAAATGATGCTTCTAACAATAGAACCACTAGAAAAACCTGGTACCCCCAAATCACTTGTTTCTGGGAATGAATACAACCTATTCAGATGGTTATCGCCATTGTTCATATTACTACACTTATGATTATTACTTTCAAAATTATTTTCAAGTGTTTTTTTTCTTTTTATCCAAAAAGGCCTGTCTTTGTTGATAAGCTAAAATATCTCTAACTAACTTGTTCCTTTTTCTTTAAACAATGTTATCAACATGCTTTTGGACTTTGTTGCTCATGTTATAATACAAATATTGAAACATATGAAAAGACAGATGCTTATTCACAACAGTATCAAGTTCTCTAATTTCTTCTTTTAACACTTTAATTTTGTCATCATTCCAACTGATTAACAATTTTAATACTTCCAGACCAGTCTTATTATATGTGTCTCTGATTTTCATGAAGATGCTGTTATATTTCACACCATTTGGGAATACATACACCCTTAAATCCAAAGGCACAGTTCCTAACTCACAGCATCAGTTTAAATACAAGTTTTCAAGTGTTAAAGACTTGCATTTCAAAACCTTTTTCTCAAGTTCATAAAAGTTAACTTTAAAGTCTGGAATGCTTGTCTCATTGCTCGACACGCACCTAGGTAGTTGAGTTAAATTGTTGACTTCAGTAAACGGATTCTTGTCACTTGTTTCCATATATTCCATTATCGGTTTATTAACAGCAAACACTTCACCATCGATTATGGTTCCATCATCCAAAGATGAACCATCGGACCCTTGAACCTGCAGTAGGATGGTCTGCTCCTTGTTGATGATGTCCTTGAGATTACTTGTCAGCAAGGAAAGATTTTCCGGTGTAGGATGAACAGTAAAATTGGAACAGCCGTAACCTTCTGTTGCCATGGAAATTCATCAAAAAGCCATAAACCACAGGAAACCACTAGTAAGTCTTAAAGTATTATAATAAAATCTCTAAATTAACCAAATCCAAGCCGAGATGTCCAAAAGCACTGCAAAAGCACAACAGCACCCAAAGTGAATAAAATTAAATCACCGGTAAACAGAAACATTGAAAACTAAGGATACTTGACCAAAATAAATCAGTTAAACACTTTTGTTCTTTTATTCATAACAAATGACAGAATAAACCCACCCCCTTATATATTACAATCACTCTGACATCACTTTTGGTTTCAAAAATAGTCATTACAAAATTTAAAATCTCATTTCTTTAACATAGTTAAAAACTATATAACTCCAAAAATATAAGATTCCATCCTATAATAATACAAAGTCTATAAAAATACTTAACTAAATGTATTAACTAGAATTGTTTATATTTTAAGTAACTCCTGACAGATATTTTCTTTTTCTCATGCAATCCTGGGGCAGTATCTGCCCATAAGAAAATCTGCCATTTCAGTTCCAAAAATTCCAAATAACTATTAACTGACCCCACAAACTTTGTCTTGTCTACTAACTCTACAACAAAAACAGAAATTTCTAAAGTCCTTACATTCTAATACATGGTTGGCTAATGCATTTGTATTGTTCAGCAGTTTTGTTTGCTTTAAGAGAATTCCAGGCCATTCAGCAAAAGAGCCAACTGTTTATATATTTAGTTATACATTTAAGATTCTTTGCACCCTCCCAAGACGTTATTGTTGTGTCATTTTAAAGTGCTGATAGTTTGAGATAGTGCCAAGCCATTCAACAGCAGCATTAAATGAAAATAGTTCATTTAACTGTCTTAAAGCTCATTTAATAGTCTGTATCAGTTTTAAGTCTGTCTGTCTGTATTAATAATTCCAGTAAGTAGCTGCACTGTATTGTGTCATTTACTTTGTCTAACTGTATTAAAGTCTGGTTGAGTATGTGTGTTTGTTTATATATAAATCAGATCTCAAATTGTGTGCATGTCAGCTACTTGGGCAGGGGCACAAAACACTGGTTAGACAGAGAGGGTGCTGGAGGTCTTAGTGTGGCCACTCAAGCTGAGATCTCAACTCTATAGCTGTGAGAGTGGGGAGTCTTATTGGGGATCTGGAGAGAGAGGGAGAAACCAACCCCAGACTGACTGTGATCCCTGTGTGCTCTTAAAAGAAATTGCACTTTACTGTGTGTGTGTGTACTTGTAATCCTCCCATTGTGTACAACCCTCATTGTTACCATTAGTGAGGACTGAAGCTCCTTGATTACTGGGCAGTGCAGGATCATCACATATTAATTGGTGGATAGTGGCGGGATATCCACATCACAAATGAATTGGTTGACAGTGGTAAGATAGCCACAGTACATATTAATTGGCTTGTAGTGGTGTGGATATTGAATTCCTGTAGCCTGTCTACATTGGTCACTGAAGGTGTTTGTACTCTCAATCAGCCATGCAGTGAACATTCAGAGTACATATCACAATTGTTTTATGTTTTTGTTAGCTTAGTTAGTCAGGGAGAGCAGGCAAGCATGTCATCAGAGGAGTATGGCAAGCTGACAAAGAGTCAGTTGGCTGAGATGTGCCAGACTAAAGGACTGGTGCATGCCAACCAGACAAAAGCAGAAATTATTGCAGCTTTAGTCACAACTGCATCACAGGATAGCAACCAGGAGGACAATCAGAATGGCCTTGGGGATGTACAACTCTCAGAAAATGGACAGTTCAATCTTTCCACAGAGGACTTTAAAAAACATCTGAAGTTAAAGAGATTAGAGCTGGAGGCCAAGCATTTGGAAATATAAGCAGCAGAGAAACTGAGATGTCTAGAGGCTGAGGAAAATGAGAAACTGTGACAGTTGGAGGCTGAGGAGAATGAGAGGCAGAGGTAACATGAAAATGAGATGCTGACTCTTTGCCAGTGTCATGGAGGTAATAGGGAAGGGAGTAACCAAACCCCAGAATTAACAAAGGTCAGTAAATTTCTCCCACAATTTACAGTGGGGGATAATTTTGATAGTTTCATTCATATGTTTGAGAGGGTATGTAAACAGTATAATGTTGACCAAGGGCTCTGTGTATGGTTTCTGGCCCCCTTACTCCATGGTAAAGCTGTAACTGCTATTTCTAAATTGTCTGATACTATTTGTTTAAATTATAATGTTGTAAAGAACTGTCTTTTAGAAAGTTTTAAGTTAACACCTGAAGCTTATAGGAATAAAGTTTTGTAAGCATAGACTCAAGGCAGATTAAAGTGTGTGTGAATATGTTGCTGAACTAAGCACTTATTTTCATAAGTGGGTGAGTGGATCAGGTCATCACCTATGAAGGGCTAGCAGATCTTTTGGCAAGGGAAAAAGCCCTTAGCACTTTGCTTGAGGACATGACAATCTGGTTAGCTGATAGACAATGCAATACTGCAGACTAGTTGGGGAATTAGGGAGACCTATACCTAGCAAGCAGGGCATCACTGCACATGAAAGGGGCACCCAGTGCTGCTCATGGGTCTAAGGGAACCCATGGTGGGCAGCCCAGACTGCCCGACAGTCCGAAGGTAGAAGTGGAAGCCACTAGTCCAGATACATGTTGAGGACCAAGGGTCAAATGTTTTAAATGCAACCAGTGGGGCCATGTAGCATATATATGTCCACAGAGGGAAGGTGGGGAACAAAAGGTGGGAGAGCCAGTAAGTGAGAATGATAAAATGCCAGCAGTAAGTTGTATCAAGATTAGAAGGGCACCAAACTACCACAAGAGGTTATATCCTATCTTAGTGGGTATGAAAGAGGCCACTGGTATGAGAGACACAACCTCTAACCTAACCATTGTGAAGCCTGCAATGGTTACAGAGGAGCACTACTTGTTTGGGCAGTCTACTCCAGTCTGAGCTTTAGGAGGGACCCCATTCTAAATACCTTTGGCTAGGGTTCACCTTGACTTGGAGAGTGGAAAAGAACGCCAACAAGTAGGTGTGTTTGAGGATATCTCTGCAGATGTCCTGATAGGGATGATTTTGATAATGCAGTACCCTGTGTGCATGCAGTTACATGCAGTTACATGCAGTCAGGCTTGGAGACAAGCATGTAGGTCTGGAAGCTTGGGGAGACCCAGACAGACTGCACACTTGCAGCCAGGACTGGTGAGGCAGTTACTTCAGGGAGGGAGCTACCCTGTAGCAGTGAGATTGAAGGTGAGCCACAACTGCTTGTGGGTACTGATGTTCCCTTGGATAGAGTGACTGCAAGGGCAGAGTTGAGTATTAGTTTCCAGGTTGACAGTGAGGCACCGCTGTCAGAGAATACCAGACTTCCTTTGGAATAGTAGCTGGGAAGGGTTACTAAGAGAGAGTTGAGACAAGCTTAGCTCTCAGATCATACATTACAAGGCTTGAGAGAGGTAGCTAGTGAGGCACCTGATTCTCAAAGAAAGGGGGAATCTGTGTACTGGGACAAAGGGTTACTGTATAGAGAGTGGACCTCTGAGAGAGCTAGAGGATGAGAAAATAAAGCAGTTGGTAGTGCCCAAAGCCTACCATCTGACACTTCTATCCATAGCCCGTGATAATCCCTTTGTAGGTCATTAGGGAATAATAATATACAAAGAGAAGTATTATGCAGAACATTTATTGGCCTGGGATTTCCAGAGATGTAACAGGGTACTACAGGACCTGTGAGCAGTGACAAAAAATAGGCAAGGCAGGAGACAAGATGGAATCTGCTTTGATACCTTTTCTGTGCTTAAGGAGCCATTTCAGATGCTAGGTATGGATATTGTGGGGCCTCTGAGTACCCCAAGTTCCACAGGGAAAAAGTATATCCTAGTGGTAGCAGATTATGCTACCAAATACCCTGAAGGGGTGGCTCTGTCCTCCATTGAGGCAGAAAAGGTGGCAAATGCTTTGTTAAAGATTTTTAGCAGTGTAGGTTTCCCAAAAAACATAATGACTGACAGAGGTGCCAATTTCATGTCAGACCTGCTGGCTTATCTGTGGAAGCACTGTGGGGTGAAGCACCTAAAGACCACCCCTACCATCCCCAAGCTAATGGCCTTGTTGAGAGGTTAAACTCTACTCTCAAGATTATGCTACAGGTATTTGCAAACCAGTTCAACAGGGAATGGGACAAATATTTTCCCCATCTGTTGTTTACTTACAGAGAGGTTCTCCAGGAACCCACAGGTTTTTCACCCTTTGAGTTGCTGTATGGGGAATAGGGGAATAGGGTGAGGGGACCTCTATATTTGATTTGAAATGAGTTGGAGGGTGAGTGTGAATCCCACAAAGAGTCTGTTGTGGCCTATGTCCTAAACCTCAGGACAAGGCTCTGGGAACTCATCAGCTTGGCCCAGGAGAACCTGGCAGAAGCCCAACAGCAGAAAAAGGTGTGGTATAACAGGAATGCTCAAGCTAGAAAGTATGCTGCCGGGCAGCAGGTAATGGTTCTCATTCCTGTCAGACACAACAGCTGCAGGCAGCCTGGGAGGGACTGTACAAAGTGGTAAGAAATGTCAGTAATGCTAACTGCATGGTACAACTGCTAGGCAGGAGGCAGGGCCACAAATTGTACCATGTTAACATGATGAAATCTTTCCTTGATAGGGAGGCCCTTGTGCTGAGTATTTGCAGCTCTCCCCTACCCAGGTTCAAGAAATCAGAGCAGTGCTACAGGAGTTTGGGAGCATGTTCACTGGAAAACCAGGGTGTACCCACCTGGTGCAACACAATGTGGATACAGGACCTCAAAGGCTTATTAAGCAGGCCCCTTATAGGGTGCCTGAGAGAGTCAAATAGACTCTGAGGGAGGAGATACAGGAAATATTGGGGTTAGGGGTACTTCAGGAGTCCAGCATTCCATGGGCCTCCGCAGTGGTTCTGGTACCAAAGAAGGATGACAGCACTAGGTTCTGTGTGGACTACAGGAAATTAAATAGTCACATGGAGTCAGATGCTTACCCCATGATTAGGACAGATGAAGCCCAAGAGCAGCTGGTTGGGGCTAAGTATCTTACCACTATTGATCTTGCCAAGTGTTACTGGCAGGTGCCCTTGACTCCCAGTGCTAGAGAAAGGTCAGCCTTTGTGACTCATTTTGGCTTATATGAGTTCACAAAGACACCCCTTTGGGATGAAAAATGTCCCAATGACTTTCCATGGGCTGGTAGATTGAGTCTATATTACCATCTTGAATGTAAAAATGTTGAGTGCTCACATAAGCTAAAAGGTATGTAAAGAAACTTTTTTGGGGGGGGGGTCGTGGTACAGTGAGGATTGGAACATTTGCCCTTTCCTCACTGTAGTGTGATCTCGGATTTGTAATATATATTTAACGGAGGATGTGGGGTGCACAGCCCCCTACAATAGCAAGTTTGTTTTTGTATGTTTTCGCTCATGTGAGCATTCAACATTTTTACCATTCGGGATAGAAATATAGACCCAATAGATCATATCATAACAGAAGCAGGAGATTTTTCCCTTGCTTATCTAGAGGATATTGCCATATACACCCATTCCTGGCAAGAGCACCATCAGCATGTCAGGGAGGTGCTTGTCAGACTACAGAGGGCAGGTTTAACCATTAAGCCCAGCAAATGTCAGGTGGGTATGGCAGAGGTCTCCTACCTGGGACATAGAGTAGAGAGTGGTAAGATCAGCCCCAAACCTGCCAAAGTGGAAGCCATTCAGGAATGGCCTGCCCCTGTTACCAAAAAGCAGGTGAGGGTATTCTTTGGGACAGAAGGGTACTACAGAAAGTTTGACCCCAATTATAGTACAATAGCTGCTCCTCTCACAGACCTGGCAAGGAAAAAAAGCCAGATTAGGTAGGGTGGACCTCAGTATGTGAGCAGGCATTCCAAAAGCTTAAAGGAGTTCTGGGAGGACCCTCTGCATTAGCCAGTCCAGATTACAGCAAATATTTTTTGTGCAGGTGGATGTTTCAAACCATGGGGTGGGGGCTGAACTTAGCCAGGTTTCCTCAAAAGTAGAAGAGCACCCAGTGGTATATCTCAGCCATAGGGTCCAACCCAAGGAGTAATACTATACATCTGTAGTAAAGACATGCCTAGCCATAGTGTGGGCACTGCAGAAACTTCAGCCTTATCTGTATGGAAGGACATTAAATGTAGTTACAGACCACAATCCCTTAACATGGCTACATTAAGCCAGCCAGCAAAATGCCAAGTTACTAAGGTGGAGTCTAGGTTTGCAAGCATATGATATGCCAGTGCAGCACCGCAGTGGTGTCAGCAATGCTAATGCAGATGGGTTCTCAAGACAGGGTTCTCAAGACAGGGAATGGGGTAAGGTAATCCCATATAGGCTCAACCCCCTCAATCAACCCTCAAGGGTCACTTGAAAAACTAGCTTGAGTTTTTTTTTTTTAAGTACTGAGCTTCAAGAATGTAACCACAGAATACCCTGCTGGATTGTGTTATAAAAGTTAGTTTCAATGCAGCAAGGAGACATGATGTCTAGAACTAGTTTCCTTCTGCATTGTTTTGTACGTGTTTCATTGTTTTTTGACTTTCAAAATCTGCAAACATCTGAAGAATATGTACACAGAGATGTTAAAATCTTTCTTAGCCTGGGAACTGAACTCGGGTGACAAAAAGTGATGTCATCCAAGCTAACCCAGCAGTAATATTTGATATTGATTTAAGAACTCTCTCAGAGAGAGACTGTGCATTTTGTATTTTGTCTTCAACCTAGCAAGAACATCATCATCACCATCTGCACTTGTCTTGATAATAGTAAGTAACTAGGGTACAGTAAATAATTTTAGCTATAGTTAGGAATATAAGAAATATTAGTTAGATGTTTTCTGTATTTATTTGAGACTGTCTTGTAATGTTGCTTTGAAATATTTCCTGTGACTTTGAACTCTGAAGTAACTGTGTTGGATTGACTGAGTATTGTCTTGTTCTTGTATTATGATTAAATATATTTAAACCTATCTTTTTGGCTGATATTTTTGAGACATATTTAAGCTGTTAGAGTACTTGCATGTGTATTTGGTGATACTGTACAGGGCACTCCTAAATAGCCTTTCAAGTCTTGGTCAAATCTACCATTTGGATTAATAGTAACATTACACAGTAGGACTGGACACCCTTTGTTAAGGGCTCAGAGTAGCTGATAAGGGTGACTGGTGGCAGCTGGGACTACCTTATAATCTGGGCAAAAGGGGGCATAACTAGTAAACCTGTGCCAGCCTTTCCTAGGTGTGTGTGTGTGTGTGTGTGTGTGTGTGTGTGTGTGTGTGTGTGTGTGTGTGTGTGTGTGTGTGTGTGTGTGTGTGTGTGTGTGTGTGTGTGTGTTTGTATATCAATCAAATCTCAAAGAGTGTGTGTGTGTGTGTGTGTGTGTGTGTGTGTGTGTGTGTGTGTGTGTGTGTGTGTGTGTGTGTGTGAGCTACTTGGGCAAGGACACGAAGCACTGGTTGGACAGAGAGGGTGCTGGAGGTCATAGGTTTGCCACTCGGCTGAGATCTTAACCGTATAGCTGTGCCAGTGAGGAGTCTTATTGAGGACCTGGAGAGAGAGGGAGAAACCAGCCCAGACTGACTGTGATCTCTGCGTGCTGTTAAGGGAAATTGCACTTTGCTATGTGTGTACTTGTAATCCTCCCCATTGTGTACATCTCTTACTGTTGCCAGTGGTGAGGATTGAGGCTCCTTAATTACTGGGCCAGTGCTGGGGCATCACAAGCGTGATTACCAGGGCTCAGAATTTAAAGCTGAAGCCTGGGATTGGTTGGCCAGGGATCTTACCAGTGCTACTGGTATCCCCCACACTGGTAAGCAGTGTCTCTACCACTATGATGACCTGAAGCAAAGGAAGAGGGGAACCTTGGACACCTGGGTCCAGGAAACCAGGGCTGGGCTTGCCCACAGATATGTAAGTATGGTTGCTACTACTCTACTACTATACAAACCGAATGTATGCAAAACTGGTATGCAATAATGGTTTGCTTCTCTTCCCACAGCTGCAGCTAAAGGGCTCGTAATATCCAGTTTCACACAGGGTGCCTGGCCAGGATGTGCAGTGACTGTGGTAAGTATGGATAATTTCTGAGAACGGTAGTGAAATAAACAATAAACAATAACAATAAACAATAAAGTTTGAAGTAGGATTGTGCTTTGGTAAGTCATGTGTGCAAACTGCCATAGGGCTATATTCACTGCATATCTGTTCTAATGTGATTTCAGTCAACAGTAAAATTAAATTAATAAAGAATGCAGAAGTAATTACCTGATAAATTTATTGCACAAGCCACAGTATGGTTCAGGACTGTCTTCAGGCCATTTTGAGTCAAAGAATGCTATCTATTCCTCCCACTTCAGGAACAGCATATATGGGTACAGTAGTCCACATTCTGGACAATTATCATGTGTATAAGTGACAGATTTTAAGGAACAATAACAATAAAGTTTACAGCCGGATTGTGCTTTGTTAAGTACTGTGTTCAAATAACTGCAGTAGGGCTGTATTCATTGCACATGTGCTCTAATCTGACTGCAGTCAACTGTACAAATGATATTAATAAAGAATGCAGAAGTAATTGCCTGATAAGTGTATTGCACAAGCCACAGTATATTTCAGGGGTGTTTGCAGGCCAGTTTGAGTCAAATAATGCTCTCTATTCCTCCTATTCCAGGGACAAAGTATATGGGTAAGGTAGCCCACATTCTTCCCAGATGTGTGTATAAGTGACAGATTTTAAGGAACAATAACAATAAAGTTTACAGCAGGATTGTGCTTTGCTAAGTAATGTGCTCAAATAACTATAGTAGGGCTGTATTCACTGCATGTGTGTTGTAATCTGACTGCAGTCAATTGTTACATTAAGTGCACATGTCCCCCTGGAGTCACAGCTTTTGGGTTCTACTCCCATGCCAGCCAACTAAGACATGAGTGGATGTGTAGTCTACTTAATGTACACAAACATATCTCTCAATTGTCATGATTTTTCATAATGAAATATCAACTGCCCAATCTGTCTGGTCCTTGATTAGCAGATAAATGATTACCTGATGCAATGGATTTGCAAATCCATTTACAAAACACCTTGGTAGTATTGTACAAGCACAGTATATGAAACAGTTCTGTGTAGTTGTGTTCCTGCATCTATTAGCGCTTGGCCCATACTGTCCCAAGCTAACAGCTTAAGAGGTGTGTACGTGCAACATCATGTATAGAAGAATTGGAGTCACTGGACTAAGAAGTGACACTGCACACCTGTAGAAGTATGTATTAGTAGTCTGTGTAGTAATATCATCTGTGAGTTTATCAATGGTATGTTATTCTGTCTCTCTCCACCCCTTATCTTCTTTAATTTATTAATTGTATTTATTATTATGATTTAATATAAACACATTATGTTAAACTAACTGTTATGTTGGCCTTATGGGTTATTTCATACTGATTTGCTGTTAACATACTTACTATGTTATTTATTGTTGTGTTCCACATAATATACCTTAATATGTATTTGTATTAATTAATATCATGTTCCATTATGTTAATACTAACATTGGGTTGATTATTTCTAATGTTAAGTTATGTTTGTATCTAATTTAGTACAGCACAACAAAGTACACTAGTTCCAGTTGATCCACCTACCTTGGTTCCTCCAGCTGTGGTGCCTGGGCCCAGCACATCTGGGCCACAGCCTGGTGGTGCCCCCCTGCTGTCCCTGCTTTACTTGTGGCATTGGGTAGTGCCTCACCATGGGCCAGGGCTTGGCCCCCCCTTCTGGGAGGAGTGGTGAAGGGGGTGATTTCTTTACCCATGATAAAGTGCCAGTATGGTGTACAGGTCACTCTTCCAAGCCTTCCGACATCACCTGCACTGGATGGAGGGCATGCTTGCCACCCTTAAGGGGCAGAATAGTGCAGGACACCAGCCTCCACCACTGCCACCACAGCGGCAGTGACAGAGCAGTGCAGACAGTCCCTTGGGTGGGGACTTGAGTTGTACTGCTACTTTGAGGATGCACGTGAGACTGGGATTCCACAACACCTTCCCCCATTCCGGGTGGTCACCCCCTCTAGTGTCACACACCAACCCCGTCTGCTATCTTGTATGTCTTGTCTGTCTGCAAAAGCTTCCTCACCTTCTCAAATTACCTCCCCCACATGTTCCTAGTTCCTTCCCCAACATTCCACTCTCATCTTAAAAAATGATCACCTGTCCCACAAAAAAATATAATCCGATACATAGCTCTCCATTTCACACGTATCCACTGGACACATGTAATTATGTCCAATTGGCTTGACAATACAGTTATGTTGTCATCACCCCACTCTCTGGTGGTAACAGTCCAAATTCAACTACAAATTCTGTCAAAGTGCACATTTGTTGCTGTACAAGAAATGGATAGCTATGGTTCTTTACTACAACCTTCCTGCACATACCTACCTACCTTTCACTATGTTTTCCCCCTACTTGCACTCCATTTCACCACTATCCTATCTCCCCATTTTTTTCTTTAAAGATTTCATGAGTAATATATGGTGTCACGCAGCATCACTAATCTCAGCTAAATGGAGCTATATTAATATATGTGCTTGAAATGATAATAAACACATACAAAATGTACACCTGTGCTCTTTTTTGAACCCAATACCATGCACCTACAGGCCAGTGCATTAACTTGCCATGCCACACAGCTGTTAATTAAAGCAAGTGGTTTGAGCAAAACATAGTAATTGCAAGTTACCGTCATTAAGCATGTTTAAGCAGAGCTGCGCATCATGCTGCATCATGCAAACCTGCTTAAAGAGTAATGAAAAAAATGGAAGTTTAACTTGGAGTCTGGTACAAGACTATGAGTGAGGTCTGTAATAGCAGGTAAATGTGCACGTTTATCAGCAACATTTAGAAAAACACATTCTAAAACATTAATAACAAAATACATGCTCAACTAGGACTCTTGTGGAGAAATCCAGCCCTATAAAGCCATGTACATAATAATGGATGTAAAAGAAGCATTTCAAAGCCTGTATGTGTGCACTTATAACTTGACAAATACAACTGCCTCAACAGTGACTCAGTAGCTTTGTCTGTTAAATGCTTTGCAAGCAGTCATTTTTATCACACATGGTCCTGGGTTCAAATCCAGTGGTGTGTAGTATTTATCAATGAGAAATGATGACATAATAATACATTAATACATAAAGTATAAATGATAAGTGCTTTATCAATGAATTATCGCAGTCAAAGGCCTTCAGATAGGAATACAGTTGCCATATCCCTACAGCAAGTCTATAAAGTGCATAGTGTCAGGTCATGCATTAATATGAATTCACAGAAGATTTTTACTTAGGTTATGCAAAGGAGGCATACTAATATCACAGTGCAGCACACAATCATTTCATAATGATATTACAGATTAGCACAGCTGCACAACTAACATACACATATGTAGGTCCTGCTAGCAGCAAGGACTGCCAGCACACATGTTCCAAATGACTACCATAATGTAGCACATGTCCTGGCAGTTGCCCACACGGTTGACATAGTGGTATAGTTACCCCCTATGTTGTTTAAGGACACAACCAACATGTTGCTTATTACTCTGTTAATGATAGCTTTGGCTAAGATACTTACCTCAAACACATACCTCAATATCCTGTGGGATGGGTTCTCCCAATCAGGCAGTGGCTGTACACCAGCACTTCCAGTGGTCACACCTTTACTCATAATTGCTGTTGTCCTCCACATTCTTCAGCCTCTCTCACTATGCTTATTGCCTGAAGCAGTAGTATCAGTTGTAGCCAGTAGCTCACATATAAATGTACATCCTCTCTGTGCTGATGTAGTATTTCTACCCAGGATTTCTTCTCCATCATATGAGAAAGGGATGGATTCTATACTGAGGCATTATGTCTCATTCAATAGTTGCAGGGGATTGCCTGATTACACTGCAAATTAGCTGTGTATGCTTCAGTTAGCATTACTCTACCACAGATTGAACAAAAGGCAATCACCTGCTAATGAGGTACACCTTATAAAGGAAAACCACTAGCTAGGGGAACCATTGTGTATTAGAGTTACTTTGTATGAACTCATTGGCACAAGACATATATCTCTCCCTCTCTCTCTCTCTCTCTCTATATATATATATATATATATATATATATATATATATATATATATGGGTCTACTTCATTTCATTGAAAACTCATTTCATTGAAACTCAAATGACTGGGACCAATTCACTGAAAGCTCATTTCACTGAAACTCATTTAGCTGAAAGTTATATATGGCCTTTTCCCCACTGTAGTGCAATCCTGGATTTAGTATATATAGTAAGGGGGTGTGGGGGGCACAGTCCCCTACATTGAAGGGTGTGGGGACAAAGCGCCCACATAGTTTGGTTATATGCTGACTTCTGGAAAGAGTTACTCATTGCACTTGTAAGTATCCATCTGTATGCTTTAAAACATTTACGATATGTGGGGGGGCTGTACCCCCCACACCCCTTACTTTATATACTAACTCTAGGATCACACTACAGTGAGGAAAAGGGCATATATAATTTTCAATTAAATGAGTTTCATTGAGATGAGTTTTCAGTGAAGTGAGCTTTCAGTGAATTGGTCGCAGGAAACTGACTTTCAGTGAAATGAGTTTTCAACTAAATGAAGTTGACCCATATATATATATATATATATATATATATATATATATATATATATATATATATATATATATATATATATATATATATATGTGTGTGTGTGTGTGCATATATCGATTTCTTTCCAAAGAGATGTATTGTACACCAGCAGGTATGTAAGTATGTAATCATTATATCACCAACACGATGCATATAGTGGAATGTAGTTATGAGGAATGGAATTATGTCAGTATGCCTGTCATAGAACTTTACTGATAACATGTCATTGATCTCCACATGTTACACCTACAGAGGACCTACTGCACACCAAGCACAGAATGTTATGTGTTAAATAGGGACACAGGTCCCCTGGATAATACCTCTATTTGTTTGGCACTGTTGGTTGCATAGAATTTTGGGAGGTACTGCTATGGATCACACTACATTGGACTCATGTCTTGGCTGTCTTATCATACATCTGTATCTGTCATGCCACAAACAGGAATATTTGACTATTGTTACTCCATCACTTGTGCCCGCAACCTTTTTATGTTGCAGACTTTCCTCTCAACTGTACATGCGTTAGTAGAATGTCCATAGTTTTCACCTCGTATATTTGGTCCATGTCTCATAATATTCGGTTTTTCTGGCAAAGCAGTTGCAAATCATTAAAGATTGCAGTAAAGCAATAATTAAGGACATCTGACTTACAAGCTTTATACCCTGCAGAACTTTCATGGTCATGCCAAACCTGTTAGTCCATCAAGCATGTAAGGTTGTAAAACCAATAGATAGAAATTGTCCCTATTTTCTAGCCTTTGTCCCACTTTTATTTATGGATTTGTCCAGATTTCCTGCTCTAACAGGTTGAGACGTATGGTGGGGCACACATTTGAATTTTAGATGTGTAATCAAACAGTGAATACTGATAACTGTCCTATATGGTTGTATGTCTGCCTTCTTCATCCCCATGAATCTGATCCTGACATGTATTCACTTTTTGCTGTCGATCAGCAATAATATATAAACTGAGCCAGAGAATGTCATAATTTGGAGGTCCTGTGGCAGCATTATAAGTTCCTACTGTCCAGCGTGAGGCCCAACAGACAGGAGTGGGCTGCATTGTGGGCTTACCTGGTTCAGAATGTAAAAGCGGTTGGGCACCAGAGTAGGGCATATGAGAAGATGCAACACAGAGTGACTGATGTGATCCATGCCACATGCAGAACAGTAGTGGATGTGGCCAGGGATTGTGCTGCCATTGGTGGAGGGCCTGCTGCAGAACAAGCATTGTCAGCCACTGAGGAATTCCTGGTGAACCTAGGTACACAAGACAGCTCCCGATCATCCTTCGTACAGTATGTCATGGATGAGGGTGCCACTGTTTCAACACCAGAGAAGCATCCAGGTATGCTTAGGATCATCTTTGGAATGCTGTAGCATTCAGTGCATCAGTGTGCACATACTTTTAAGTGGGTGTCAGGTTTTATTTTGAGGGAAAAGAGGTTAGCTGCAATTTAAGTCTCATGGTCAGATTGTGACCAACATACCAGTTTACATAGTAACTACTGTACATGTAAGATATTTTGATGTATTCCCTGTTATAATGTAACATGCAGAACTGTTTACATTACCTCTCCCTCAAATATTTTCAGGAATGTCAGTAATTGGATGAGGCCGTGGTCCTGTTCCTGGGAAGCACGACACTGTTTTGTAACACGTATATTTAGTGAAATGTTTATGCTAAAGTGTTATTTCAGGCCTGCTTGTTGGGTTCAGCTACTGTCTGCCTGATTGCCAACTGTAGAGATAGATTCTGACTGTATACAGTTTACACTCATGTGTATGCCCTGTAGGTGTGCCCAGAGTGATAGATGTGCAAGTATTGTCAGTACAGTACAGGTTGCCGGATGTTTCAGCTGCGCAAGGGTTTATCAAAACATCCATGTTGGACATAATTTAGGTATTGATCATGAGATATTTATTTAGAGAGCTTTTAATTGCTGGTAAATACAGATGTGGGTTAGACTATAATGTCTTCATGTCCTACTAGTAGAGCTTGGAGGTTAGACAAGTCTGTGACACTGACAGCAGTGTATATAGCATAACATATATTGCAACATAGTAATGAATAGCATAGTAGTGAGAGTATTAATGTAATGCTGTTCCCTTTGTTTCACAGGTGACCATGGGGGATGGTCTCTGCCCACTTCACATCCTGATGTCAGAGTATCTTCAGACTCTGATGATGATAGCCAAAGTGAGGCACAGCTGGGGGTTGCAGGGACTGAATCTAACATAGAGGTTGACATCCCTCATCCACCCTCATTGTCACCGTACACAGCCAGTATGCCTAGGCATACCCAGTCTCCTGTGGCCACAGATATTGGAAAGCCAGAGGGTAGGGACATTGAACAGGATGGTGTGGCTACTGATGTTGCAGGAAGTGTTGACACTGGCCATAACCAAACAGTTGGCAAGGTTCCACCAAGGTGAATTGATAGGGGTGCTAATAGAAGGCCTGGTGAACCTCCACCACCCGTTGTAGGTGTCTCATCACGTGTCACTCGCAGAATGTTTAGGGCCATCATGGAGGCACAGACACATTCTGAAAGGTACTCCCACTAGAATGCTCAGGGTTATGGATGCAGCATAGTCTGATATCCCTGACTGCCTTCACCATGTTGCTGATACCCTGGAATGGTTGACTGATGCAGTGGAAAGACATTGTTCCCAGACAGATCCCACAGTATCAGGCTTGGAATGCATGGTGTTTTCATTGGAATATCTGGCTGGAGTTGAGCATCTGCCTCATGGATGTAAGTCAGCAATTACATCTGCTGAGAGTCAATGTGGCTGTACATAATCACTCTCCCATAGTGGTAATACAGCAAGCCCTCCAGAGGGGAGTGTGCTATCCACACCAACACATGGCAGACCATGGGCTCTTGGTCCTCGGCATTCCTGTGGAGGACGTATTCCCAGCAGATAGCAGTCACCCTCAGGTTGTAGCACAGCATCTGACAATGGGCATGGAAATGCCAGTGCAGCTCCTGGAAGAGCCAGTTCACATATTCGGAGTCAAAGACGATGAACTGTTAGCTGTACCATGCATGGTTCACAGCTGTTCAACATACAGACATGTAGGACTAGCACTGAGCTTGGTTTTGTTCATGCACATACTCACATACTACTGTCAAAATTAGTTCACCTACAGACACACACCATATCTCTATGCTCCATCTTACCTGCTTCACTTCCTGACTCACATACCCACATGTCAACCTATTGGGTTAGCCTAGGCCTCCTGCACCCCCACACAATATCCTGTGCAAGTGATAATAGCTTTACTGCATCCTTGTCATCTTTCTCATAGACGCAGGGAAATAAAGCTATGGGTCTGATGCACAGGGTGACTATATCACTATGCCCTATCATCCATTGTGTTGTTTTGCATGCTACTTGTACTGCTCATTTACAGATATTGCACAATGCCGTTTAAAATGAGCCTAGATTCATGTCATGTGGTTATGGTACCATGGACACTGCAGAAATGGCTTTGTGGTCACACAATGAAAGGTGTCTCATGGAAATGTCTATGATTTTATTTCAGGATTCTATAGGACAAAGCTATGCCTACACATGTACAATCAAACCATTAACATCACAGCACAGGACTGAATGTCAGCACAGAAGAAAATGTCAGCAGAAAGGTAAGTAACTATAGGGTCACTGGGACATGGGTTCATATGTGTTTAATGGGCAAATGAACACAAGGGCTTCTTGAAGCCTAGCCATGCATCCCTAAATTGTGACAAGGGCTGATACTCTGGCAGAGCGTAAGCAGGGTTTTGGGTGCTGAAACATCAACAGGCCAGACTGTTGGAGATGAATAATCTCCACTTTATCAGTGTCCATTAAAGACATTGGCACAATGTCCTCTTCCCCAGCCAAATGTGTAACTTGCACTTGATTTGAATCAGGGTGAAACTCTACTTCACAAGGATGGGGAGCCTGATCCATATAGGGTGTAATTTCTGGATTATATACCTGTCTCTCCAGCATATCCTATTTATACCAGAGGCAAGGTATAGGTCTGGGGAACAGGTAATTTTGCTGCTAGTTGTTTTGTGGATATTCAGGAGGTCCACAGAGGGGTCCTAGGCTCCCAAAATGGCATCCATACGCCTCCCTTTTAAGACATGTTGGAGTTGGAATACACGGATAGGACCTTAATGTAGTCTCCATTCAACATGTTATATACACCATGTAGTGATTTACTGGGAACTTCTGTGGCTGCTACAGTTGATGGATATGCCCGGTTGGTTACATGGCAAAGGTAACATTGCACTTAATGATAGGTCTGATGAATGCTGAGTACAGCAGAACAATAACTTCCTTGGATTTACCTGCCATACCTTGGTTTACAGGTTGCACTACATAGAATACTTTACCCAATATTGCTGACACATGTCACTCAAAGGCTAGATCACTATCAATGTGTTCATAAATCCCTGACTACTGGGTCTACTGTATGTGGTGTGCTGTCAATACAATAGCTATAATGGCTGGATCACTCCCCCCAAAGAATAGTATTGTGCAATTCTTGGCATTTATTATTGGTCCACAGCTATGACAGCAACTGTATGTCTGTGTCAACCCCTACTGGATAACATTTGTGTCAGTGTGGGATGCGATAACAGCTCCTCATTTGCAATCATCAGCAAATCTAGTCAACCACAGACCACTGACAGTGGCCGCACCTGCAGAGAAAGTATTGCCTAAAAGGAGCAGTGCAAGGAATGTTTTGTGAGGGAGTCCACCAGTGACTGGCCTAATTGTAGAGGGGGACTCCGCATTGCTAATGTCATGGATCCTGTCAGTCAGCCACTTGGCTATCCACTGGCTGACATACTAGTTTGTACCTAACCAGCTGGGTTTGTCAACAATGACATTCCTTGTCAGGCCATGGTAGCTGGAGTGACTCATGTTTCCCTCATCCATTGATTTGGTAACTTTATTGAATAGGCCCACAAAATAGGGTAGCCATGATCTGCACATGACTAAACCAAACTGTGTCTGATCTGGTGTTTGTGGGTGTACTACATCTCTACTGATCATCTACCAGTGTGGGTGTATTACATCTCTATTGATCATCTACCTATGTGGATGCACTACATCTCTATTGATCATCTACCAGTGTCTGTAGATGGGCCCCCTTTATTCACAGGGATGACTGTTGCTGGTCTCCATTCCTGAAGCACAATGCCTGTTTGATGGCTACAGTGAAATATTAAATCCAGAGGTCCTGGAAGGTCATGTTTGCATCTCCTTATTGGAGTTATTTCCATCATGGTTTACAAGATAAATGTAACCCAAGGTGTCTGAGTTTGTACAGATCACTGCCAAACTCTGTAGAGGAAACTAATATGTACACCCTGTAAACCTAAGGATGGAGTATTTAGGAAGTTATTCTGATTTTAGACACTAATCAGGCAGTGCCTATTGAAAACAGAGAATTACCTTGTGGCAACTGCTGAAAAGAGGGGAGTAGCCTGAATTACTGCTGCCTGGCTACTATTACTACTGGTCTCACCATGGCATCACTCTGTTGGGATACAAAGCCCCTATACTCTGTCTATCAACAGAAGCAAAACATTACCACCAAGCTCCAGATATGAAGCAGGTCACAGCCTATTTGTTGATCCACTCAATTGTCCCAGATGAAGCAAGCATCTGTAGGCTTGTTGTAGCCTTTCCCGTGTAGATGCCTTGATTATCAAACAGACCAGTCATTTGAGTTTGCATATATTATGACATGGGTTCCGAGCCTCATAGGATTTGACTGGGTATTGATCTGATGTTGATTAGGAGCACAGCTGTAGCATCACAATATAATGTTGTATGTCAGGTGATATAGATGTCCAAGGTTGATGTGGCAAACTCCACAGTGACAGTTGTGCATGTTAGGTGGCGGTATCACAGCAAGTCATGCATCCTGTCCTGCAACAGCATCATGGTGGTGATCTTTCTGACATGGATGTGCGTCCTACAGCAGAGGAGTGGCCAACTTTGGGCAATGTAGCTGTTCCTACCACATGTCCTAGTTATGTAATAAAGTACATTTATGCTCCCAGAACACACCACTGTGTCCACATCATTGCACAACTCATCAATTTGCTGTATGGTTGTTTGACAGGCATTGTAGATGTGCAAGGTCAAAGTAATGAGTGGAATGTTGAACACATGTCCTGTGCATGCAAGGACACTCACAACTTCACTGCAAACATATGATACCTATGACAATGAGTAGGTTGCTGAAATGCACACCTCACCTCCAACTCCACCCAAGCCCCCCATCACGTATACCTACATATGCAAAGCTCCTTAACAGAAACAGGCATGCACACCAGACACCTCATAAACACAGATGCAAGCATACTACATATAATACTACCACTGCAGAGCAATACACATAATAGCTCATGCACCACTATATCACTTCTCAAACCCTTAAGGCAAGACAGTAGATCACACATATTACTCATATGTGATTACATCATGAGACACTTTGATGTCCCACTCACCTGGCTACATAAGGGGAAGGTCACACCCAGCTGTGTGTGAGGTGCTCTTTTGCACCATATCACACATGCACTTAAGTGTGTCAACAGCAGGTACTGTTATGACTATGTCATAGTTCCTGTTTGTGTGTATGACTTGAGATGTACATCTCAAGATTGTATGAAGAGAAAAATGACTGAGATTTTGGACTATGTGTCTCAGGCACGTATGCCCTTAGCCTTCAGATTCATTTAACCCTCACCTGGGATGATGCCTACATACAAAAAGAACATGATTGCATCAATAATTAGCTTGGAATCTGGTGTCATTCAAATAGGATCCACTATCTGTCACCCTGGTATGACATTATCAACAGACCTCGATGCTTTGCCAGAGATGGTCTTCATCTGTCACTCATACAGTTGTGGCTACTGGCCAAGTCTATCACCACCCCCATAGTGCCCTTTTTAGGGGGTGTGTCAGGGAAGAAATTGTAATGTAAAAAGCCCATCTACAAACAATCTCAAGGTTATGCTCCTACATGCAAGGACTGTCAACATGAGAACCCACTCACTGGGAGCAGACCTCACCTTGGTACATGCACACATTTGTGCAGTCAAAGCCACTGGGTCAGGGCTGTGGTGAGCTGCACAGCCACAGCAGTGTATGACTCCTTCAACATGTGCAGACCTCAGACTGATGGCATGCAAAGTACTGGGTCAGTGTACCAATATTCATTAAGGATACATACACTTCCAGATTGGTTACACAATATGATTCCCTGGAGACAGTTCAGGTGGTATGGCCTTTTTGTACACACCTATTCAACTAACTGCCAGCTACAGGACCCCCTCCATGAATCAGGACACCCACTCTGCGTATTTACACCTACTCAAGTCTATCAAGATGCGTCTGGACACCATTATTTTGGGTGACATTAAGTAACCTTACCTGGGTATATTAGTCATGCTGAAACTCACTTGCACAAATATTTCTGACTTCTTTAACCCCAATGCCTTGGACCAGCTGGTAGACACACCCATAAGGGGAGCCTACATACTGGATAGGGTGCTTACCAATATCGAAGAGCACTGCAGCACCCTCACTGTGTGCCCCTCCCTGGTGAGATATGACAACAAATCGGTCTCATTCAAGGTGCATAACACACCTGACACCCTCCCCCTTGTGGAAGATAGAGTAATAAACTTCACTAAAGGAGATTATAACCTCTTACAGGATGGTATCAATAGCTTCAGTCCACCTCCCCTCTCAGAAGGAGCTAGCAACTATGTTGAGCTGTACAATGCTTTATACAAACACCTGTATAACTGTATTGAATTGGCTGTAGGCTATAGGTGCAACACAAGTTCATTATGGAAGAGCAAACCTGCCTGGTGGATGACTGCCATTAACAGTTTTTACAACAACATGGAGAAATTGCTCTTTAAGTGTAAGATGGAGCCCTCTGAAATGGAAACACTACCTCATCCATATGAACAAGTAAATAAGAGTTGTCATGAATTCCTCCAAAACAAAGTATTGCTCCAAATTAGTCTCCCCCCACAAAGTACAACCACAAGGCATTCTATACTAACATATGTAAGCTTGTACATCTTGATACTACATATACTAGTGCTGTAGACATATCTCATCTTTTGGTTGACTGGGTCTGCAAACACATTGCTCTCCTGTCCACACCACATGCACACCATGACATAATTACCAGCTGTCCACTACCTTGTATCTCTGAATGGCATGTCATAACTGGCTTTCTAAGGACAGAAAAACAGCATTTATAGGACCAGATAACATCCCAGGCTGCACCTTTCATGGACTCCAACATGGACTTATAACACCCTTGGGCACTCTTTCCAATCATAATGTAACCAACAGCTTCATCACAACTGACTGAAAAGCAGGCAGTTATTACATTGCACAGATGTGATGCATCCAATGACCATGCAAACTATAAGCATATCAGCCTCATTAATCATATTTGTGAGGTCATGGGGCAGATCATCATGGACATTATCAACTAAAATGAAGGTAACATTCAAATACTTCCCCCTACTCATTTTGGATTTGTCAAAGTGACATCATGACTGTTAATATTGGTGGACTTCTTTGAGACAGTCACCAAGGACCTGGCTGATGGAAAATCTGTACATAACCTACTTGCACTAAGAGAAGGCATTTGACGCTATGCCCCATGCAGGCATCATCAAAAAACACACCCAAATAGGCTTCTACCCTTATATAATTAGAGGGGCTGTTAATTCCTCACATATAGTCCATATAGTCCAATAGGGAAAGACACCTCCAACAGCTGAGCTGTAAGCAGTGATGTTCCAGAGGCTTCTGTCCTGGGTCACCTCCTGTTTCTAATCCATTTCACTGAAGTACAAGCACAGTGTAAATGATTATGGCTGACAATGTTTGATGATGTCTGCTAAATGTGAGCGGTTGTACAATATACATAGTATGGCAACATCCTACATTATGGTAGTATATGGACAAATGATTTTTGCCAAACACATGGCTTTAAACTCAATGCAAATATATGTATTATCATTCGTATTGGTAGCAGTGATGTTTCTGCTAAGTTCCAGATAAATAGTGAAACCTTAAGTACTTATACAGGGGTGAGAGACCTGATGACACGTGTTGTACCATAACTTAGATCACTATGTCTACACAGTGGTGAGGAGGTCATTATATTTTGCTCATGTCACACATGAAGGCATTGTCTCCAGTACAAGTGTCAGTCCTCCATGTACTCTTCCCTCATCAGGACAATATTTGAGTGTAATGACCCTTTTGGTATGTTACTCACCAAACAGCTGTGATGATTGGGGAAATCACAAAAGTTCCTCACAAAGGGAATGCAAGTCTTCAGCATCTGTCCTATGGGGATTGTCTGAAATCACCATCAAGTTAGTGTGTGTGTGTGTGTGTGTGTGTGTGTGTGTGTGTGTGTGTGTGTGTGTGTGTGTGTGTGTCGAACAATGTAGGTTGATTGGTGATCTCTGCTTTGCATATGAGTCAATCTATGACCCTGCTTTATTGGACATGCTGCACATATGTAAGTGACATAGATAACCAGTTTACTCCCAATGAAGATCTTAACCTGGCAGGTAACTTGTATAAAACCTGCAAGAGCCCGAGAATTGTCTACCAGAGGTTAACATACCTGTGGAGCACACTTCCACTTCATGTCAAAATGAACACCTCATTGGCCCTTTACAGATGCAATCTGTATGATTGAATGGATGACCATAATTACACCACATTTGTTCCACCTGTGTACACCCTGGACAGAGGCAGCAAGTGTTGAACATGTTAATAAGGGTAAAAGGTAGCTAGGCAGTTGATGGCCCTATGACCATTAGTCTACTGCATTCCAATGATGCTATGATACCATAGGCTGATTTAAAACACTGGCTAACATCCATACACACCAACATGGATGCAGTTAGAACATTACCACTACCTATGTATGTATGAATAACACTAGACAGCACATGCACAGCAAGTGGACTGGAGTGAGTTTAAAATTCCTATCAATCTAGTCTTACACACTACAGATCACAGTATTTATCACAAATGCCATGGCTTAAGTCAGACTTTGATATGGCTGTAGGTCCTCTTAATGGTAGTTGACATCAGCAGGCTTTTTGGAGGAGAAAAGTTCAAAGGCTCACATCACCTGCTAGACCCAAAACAGTGCTAAACCCTGTTTCTGTTTAAGGCAATGTGGAATACACATTTGTTTTGTGTGAAGATGCACATACACAGCAAGTGAGCTAATATGAGTTTAGAATGCATACCTACTGAGTCTTGCAGACTACAGATCGCAGTACTCATTGCATATGCCACAGCTTAAGTCAGACTTTGACATGGATGTAGGTACTCTTATGGTAGTTGACATCAGCAGATATTGTGGAGGAGAAGAGTTCAAAGGCCTGCACCACCTGCTAGGTCCAAAACAGTGCAAAAACCTGCCTCTGTTAAAGGCATTGTGGAATACACACTTGCTTTGTATGGAGATGCACATACACGCACACAGCAAGTGGGCTGGAGTGAGATTTGAACCCCTACCTATCTAGTCTTACACACTACAGATCACAGTACTTATCATGCATGCCACAGCTAAATTCTGACTTTAATATGGCTTTAGGTACTCTTATGTTAAATGACATCAGCAGGCCTTGTGGAGGAGATGACGTTGGGGGCCTGCGTAAAGTGCAAAGGCCAAAAAGTGCAGAACCAATACAGTTTTACATTTACATTTTTTAGAAGGGGGATACAAACACACACACACACACACACACACACACACACACACACACACACACACACACACACACACACACACACATGCACCAATTGGGCTAGAGTAAGATTAAACCCCAACCTATTTTTATACACTGTAGATCGCAGTATTTATCACATGTGCCACAGCTTAAGTCTAATACTGCAAAGGACTGCAGGTGATGTTATCTTACAACACAAAAAGAAGCCCTGTGTTTAATAGGTTTGTAGGGCTGCATAATCACATAGCTTTGTACTGTCAACTGCAGCTAGTAGCCTAACCGTGTGACAACTGTTTTGTAGTCTAGCTATGTCTCAACAGCCTGTGTTGGGCACATGAGTCTGTTTGCATGTGGATGGACAGGCCTGTGGCAAAATAAATTTACCAGGAAATGATTGGGTACACAACATAATACGTTACACCAGTTGAACAGTTATTGATGTGTGTTTGTTGAAATCAAGCAGACACAGAGGGCTGTAGTGAATGTGGGGGTTCTTGCTAGTGTAGCTATATACATATGACTTCACAAAATATGTATGTATTCCTGTGCCATGCCATACATTTAAAGGGTTCTACATCGTTTGTTAGGGAGATGTGGTATGACTCACCAATGTCCAGCTGTTTGCAAGTACACGGGTGTGACTTATAGTTATGTGTGTTTAACAGTGCATTGTGTTCTGCTGTCACATGTGGTATAATTTACGCATGATGGGTGAAGATGGCCAGAACTGTGAACTTCAGATATACCAACAGTCCTAAGATTGCAACACATGTTGGTCTATACAGTTGCAAATATCTGTAAGTCCATTATCTAATGTTGGGCCTTTCCTTGTGTCCCTTCATCCAACATTTTACATGTCATAGTGCAGCTTTACTATCCATGATCTGTGTATGTGGAGCAATACAGACATACAAACTCACATATATACATTGATATATATTTTTATAAATATAGAGATATCTAAGATATATATATATATATTTTTCTTCACAAAATAGTGCATGTGGTAACAGATTTGCAATCTGCTTAAAGTGTGTGAGCATGCTCAGCGGCATTTTGGCTTGTTTGCAAGTTGCTTAGCAACTCATAAATGGGAGGTGCACTGCTGACACCTGAGACTTCCTTTTGCATAAACTGACTCCATCCCACATCTAGGTGTACTCAAGGCTGGGAGTCTGAGATGACTTGGAAACTACAATCTGGATCTACCTACATACCCAGCTCCTCAAATTAACCTACAATTTCAATCACTGCATGCTGCATTTACTAGTTACTTTTCTTTTTCTGTTTTCCAAATGTCATATGCTTACCTTTCAGTATATTTAACAGCATCTGATGCTCCTGTGGCCATGTTCTTGTGCAGATATGCCCAATCTGTAACATGTTTAAACAGTATACCCAATCTCAGGCCATCTGCATACAGACAGTAGGACAACTGTGATGTAAAAGATAGGTATTCACACAACTTTAAGGACATTTTGGCCTATTAGAGAGCCCTGTGGGACACCCTGATTGTAATCATTAATGTCAATTGTCCAGTTGCTGTATGATACTTGCCATGTCCTATATGTAATTCATACAGCTATCCATCTTCTCCAGAGTGCATCGATACTTACTTGTTCTGATGTAGTGATCAGTGTGTTGCATATGGATCTGCCAATTCCACATGAATCACATCACAGCACAATCCATCATTCAGAACTGTTATTATATTGTTATACTACATCATGTTACAGGAGATACTGGATGTGTTTTCTACATATATATGCTGATATATGTTTTTATGTCCCAGCCTTTACAATTCTGCTAATGCGTTATCCAATAGTCATTATGTACTTATTAAATAGGTCTTAATACAGTGGCACAGATGCACATGTATAATTAATATGTGAAATAGAATCATACTAGTATAGCACACACACGGACAATGTGTTCTGTAAAAAGTAATATGTGTTGCTTCTTCACATGCATAATAAGCAGATATATCAGGATTACAACCCTGACCACCATCATACAACTTACTTGCCTTACTCCTTTGAGCCACAGCAGCTGGTGGATGAGCAAGGAATCATTTAGCACATCATCATCTGCATAAATATGTACTGTGCTATTCTCAATTAAATTACACATGAAATGTATGTTCAGATTGGGCATTACTGTACTGATGCTGTGTGGCATACTACCTGTGTGAAAGGGCATACAACATAACTTTATTGTTATGGTAGTTACATGGGGACAGTGCTGTTTTGAGAGGTGGGGAAGTAATGCACATGTATTGCCAGGACACTCAGTAGTCTGTTAGTTAACCTTCCTTTCCAACATGTAACTTGGATGATGTAACAGTAATCTGTTGCAGTAGGACTGCATGAATATTCCATGCATGAGGCCTACTGACTACAAATGGTGACATCTTAGTGGAATGGTTGTCAGTAGTTCCCTGTAGATGTACTGTCTGTCCAAATTTGGCAGTATAATAGTTGCATATTGTACCTGGTCCATAGCTATGATGACCTAACATTACAATCCAGTATAATACTGTGTACATTATGGACTTACCTTGCAAGTGCAGCAGTTGATAAGACTGTATTTCAGGGCTTTGTGTGATGCAAGCAATACACAGCCAATATATAGATAGGTACAGGATGTTTGAGTTGGCTAGCATCAATGTTACTATCTGTATGTAAGTAGGAGTGGGGTTTAGTACCTAGGTCCCTAGGTTGTCAGTGAATGTGCTATGTGTTGTCTCTTAGCCAAGGTCAGGGCATACCGGGCATGCATACGTCTGTCTACAGGGACATCAGCAGGGAATTCCTCCTCTGAGTCCTCCTGTGATTGTGGCTGTGGTGATCTAGGCGCTGGTGAGGGGGTTGTGTATCCCTTCCTTTTGCTGATCCTGCTGCAGCTGTTTTTGCAGGATCAGATTGTCTAGCATAGCATATACTGTGAATATCTGTGCACATGTAGCTGGTTGAATACTGCAAGGCTCCACCAGGTATGTCGAGGCACCAGAACCGTGCCTTCAGAAGCCCAAACACATGCTCTATGATGTTCCTAGTTTGTGCGTGCGCCACATTATTGCATTCTTCAGTAGGTATGTGTGCATTTCTGATGGGTGTCATCATCCATGGTTCCAGGGTGTAACCAGTATCCCCCAGTAAATGACCCTGTGGGATGTCCACCGTGGCAAACATCTGGTACAGCTGTGATGTGTGCCGGATATGGGAGTCATGATAACTGCCAGGGTTGCCAGCACACACACACACACACACACACACACACACACACACACACACACTCATGATAATCCCATAGGCATTGGACACAACTTGGCATTTGATGGAGTGGTATCCCTTATGGCTAACATAGATTCTAGGAACCACAAAGCCATCATGGTCAACAGAAGCAGGCAGGACAAGTACTGTAAGCGAGAAAACTTTTAATAATAAAATAATAAAAGTTGAGTGCTTTTGTCCATCCATTGGACTTCATCAGAACTAACAACAAATAACTCCTTTTTTAAATATACTCACAATGAATTAGCAAGTTCAAGTGAAATTAATTAATAAGCTAATCAAGTTTAAGGCTTAATGAAAGCAAGCCCTGTAGTCACCATGCTACATAAAAAACTTAACTTCATAAACTTATTCCAATCAATGTTAAAAATAAAAAATATAGCAACTCTCATTAAAGTACAAAGATCATGTGCATTATATGTATAGTAAAAAAATACAATAAAATAATTCAGTAATACAAACATGAAAGTAAAAAGTATATAAATAGACAAATGTGTAAGTCCCTTTCACCATTTAGCTGCTCTTAATTTGAACATTAAGTGCATTGTGTAAATGTTAAAAAACATAGTAAAATAATTCAGTAGTACAAAGTGAAAGTAAAAAGTATATACATAGACAGTTATATAGGTCCTTTTCACAGTTTAGCTGTTCTTAGTTTGAGCACCGGTTATAGGGAAACAAACTCATTAAGGCCAGGCTTAACAGTGGCATCCAACCTCAGTTACCTAGAGGAGCTTCTTTTATTCCAATCTATTCTCCCAGGCACTACCTCTGGCATCCATGGGAACAATCTCCAAAATACCAAATAAAGATTTTCTAAAACTGGTGCAGAACTTAGAGTGCTTGTATAAAGCATTATTCAAACTGGCCCTCCTCATGTCATACAGGTGTTCATAAATTATTTTGGCCATTTTTCTCTCGGTCTTACCTACATAAAAACTGTCACATTGACTACAAACTGCAAGGTAAACAAAACCTTTAGAATTACAGTCTCTCCTCTTCAAGGTGACAGTAGATTGACAATAATTCTTTAGAGTAACTTCATCCTTCTCTAATATGTAGTGACAGAAATTACACCTACCACATTTAAAGGTACTTAACCTATGTGTAGGTTTACGTATTTCTAAAACTTCCTTAATATTACTATGTACCTTATGTACAAAGGTCGGCTTGACCACAACAACCTTTGTGGTACCTAGTTTTGTGTTTGGGTCGTTTGGTTTGCACAACTTTTGTCGTAACGTGGATTCTACCCTGCTCACCAGGTGGTACCTTGATGTATACATGAGTACAATCTATGGCACCCAGTACTTCAGGATAGAGTACTACATGGTAGAATTGTTGCATATTGGTGGCCCTCACCTCAGGGTCAAGGGGAGAAGATATGTGCTCACTGACATGTGGGAGCATAGCATCCAGAAATTGGTGAAGTATCCTGGATGCAGATGCTTGTCCCACCTCCATAATGTCCCCAGTTGGTGTTTGAAAAGTACCTGTAGCTAGTATCCTAAGGGATACACATACCTTAGCTTCCACTGGGATGGGTTCCCCTCTGCTAGCTCTGGCTCTGAGTTGAGGGTGGCAGAGCTCAGTGAACTGTTGTAGTATGCCCCTGTACATCTTGTAGCACTCTACAATCTCCAGCTGATGTAGATCCTGGTAGGTTACCCTTGGCCTGAACACTCTTCTCCTCCTTGGCCTAGGCCTATGGTCATCAGCACCAGCACTATTGACTTCAGCCTGTAGCATGTACAGCTGTGGAATAGCTGCAGCAGCCCCTAGTATTATTTAGTTTAAAATTCCCAAGTCTGTACTACACTGGTTCAGAGTATTGAGAAAAAAACAGAATGTAGGGTGTATGCATACTTTATACAGGTGTAGGTCTACCATGTGAGATTGGCTAATTTGGATGCATGTCAGCTTCTTAGAATATAATTAACATGATTAAAGGCCCTACTTATTTGCATGGCGTGGCATTGAGTGCCACGTAGCTTAGCATAAAAAAGTAAATATTCTGAACTGAATATTTCTGGTTTTAATTGATAGCTTCCTACGTCACCACTGTGCCTTGGCAGGGGGGGGGTGGTCATGCTCATACTCTTCACTAGACGCTCACCCTTCACTAGACGCTCACCAAGCAAACACATACAGCTAGCACAAAATCTGCTAAAACTAAATATGACAACCTCCCCCCAATGTTATCCGCATTCACTGGGAATGTCAATACTGTGTAGGAGCCTACATGAATGGGATCTACGTACATGGATACTCTTCTTAGCAATTCAACACATTCACCTCATCTGCATACATATTTGTGCTGATAGCCTGGAAACTAAATGGATCATACCCATGCTTGCCAGGTAACAGCACAAATGCACCATTATACAGACCAGATGCAAGGTCCTACAGTATATTTCTGTGAAATATATTTATCTCTTTTTTTTTTTATCAATTTTTTTGCATTAAGTGCGTTTACACACTGTAGCACATAGCACAAACAAGTGGAGATTAATTAAAAGAATATTATTGATTATACATTTTCCCTTGCATTTTTACACATTCACAATGTATTTCTACCCAGTACTCCTTGCGATAACCATAATCCATTTCAAAATGGCTTCTGTGAATGTTTTTACACAAACTGATTTCATTTCATTTTCACACCCTCATATAGGTTTCCCACAATGTATGATTGTTTCCCACGATTTATTATTGTTAGGAGATCTTGCTCACCTGCTTGCTTAAAGAATTATCCAGAAAGGCAAAAACTGCACAGGAAGAATGCCACAAACTGGAGACACATTGGTAAAGACTGCCGTGATGAACTTAGTCGGTGAAATAAAATGTTTGTAGTGCCATACATGTCATGAAGGCCATGAGTTGGTATCCTGAGACATTTGTCTTTCCTGTGCTGACTGATGTCCTCAGTTGTTTACCCCAGTAATGCAGCTTTTACATGTGACACAGCAAGAAGAAAATAGGAAAGCCGCACTTCATGAATAGGTGCAGACTCTTCAGAGGCATGCTTATGATGACACATTTCACCAGGAATGTAATGAACTGATGAGGCAGCTGTCTGTACAGAAATGTTAAAGTGTGCCTAACTGATGTCATGGCCTTAAAAACTTGCTGGTTCAGATAGCACCACTGAATGAGTACAAGTCATTACGCCCTTACAATAATAATGTTTCTAGCAGTGTCAGGCACAGCACCCCACAGAAAGACCAATAAACTGTCTATATTTATTGGACTGAAAGGTGGAAATATGTACTAGGGAGTGTTAGAGTCTCCTATTGGGAAACGTTGACTGCATTTCTCAGCATGATGATGGCTTGAAAAGCATCAGACTCTGGTCGCGATAATACGCAAGTACCCTATTTTCTTCTTTACTTTTACAGTTATCACAAAAATTTGGATTTCATTTAAAACCTTTATTCTAATTTTACAGAAAGAAAAAAAACACTGGCATTTATTAAAAAACACTCAGAATAGAATAGAATAGAATAGGAATAGAATAGAATAGAATAGAGTATTAGCACAAAAACAGTAAATTCTTGCTGTAATACTCATTTAGTGAAAACTAATAACCATTGTCATGTATTCATTTAATACAATGAACATGTGCCACATGAATGCCCATTGTACAATGGGGCACAACTTGCTATAATTATTATGCTATATAGCTACAACAATGACATGTAATAATATGTTCAAAATGTATGTATATGCATCAACACTGATTTCGTGTAAATTTCCATTTATGCCACTGGCAGGCATATATACACATATATACCTGTGTGTTGGCTTTGACATTATATATATGTGCAACATATACACATTCCATAACACATTTGTTTGGGTTGTGTACTCCTGCTTGTTCATGTAACAGCATTTGTTGCTCTTCTACAGTACATCTGCTTGGCACTGTGCTTGGTTGTTTGCCTTTTCCATGCATGGTCATGGGTTTGTTTCTGACCTCTGGTGGAGTTATCTACCATTGTTGGACCTGCATTTGTTCATCTGTGATGTTGCCTGGCTTACACGTGCATTGCTGATGGACTAATTGGATACGTGTATATTTATCCATTGTGTGCTATGTTCTTACTTTATTACCCTGGAACACACATCTACCCAAGGTATGACTGCCACACAGTTTGTAACAATGTCATAATGTGAAAGTACAGTGGTAGATATGTTTTTCTGTATTTCACCATGGCTGGTATGCATCCCCATCCTGTTTTTCAGCTTTCCGTTGCCAGTGTCGTGCAGTGTGTTGTCTGTGTAACTTACCTGTTCTTACTGTTTTTCCAACCTTTGTCTGACTTGTGTTGTGCTATTTGTTCTATGGACATATGTGCTGTAATGACCAAAGAAAATGGGGCCTATTCCCTCCAATAAATGCCTATGCCCCTCTGACTTTCCCTCAGATTTGCCAATTCCAACATCCCTCTTTTTCAACTATGCCCCATATCTTCTTTCCTATCTTCTGCTTTCCGTGTGTGTGTGTGTGTGTGTGTGTGTGTGTGTGTGTGTGTGTGTGTGTGTGTGTGTGTGTGTGTGTGTGTGTGTGTGTGTGTGTGTGTGTGCGCATTTCTGGTGTTACCCATGCAAATTTCCAACCTATTGTTAGCAAATGTTAGCTGTGGCCATGATTGCCCTTCATCTTTAATTTTTTTTTATTTTTTTTTTTATTAGAAAATTTATGGACTTCATCAGAATCCTTAAGTCCAAGCTGATGTATTTTAATAATATATGTATTATGAAGATATATATATATATATATATATATATATATATATATATATATATATATATATATAGGGTCTATATTAGATCATCGAATGCTTAGAAAAGCAAACGATGATTCATTGACCCCCATGTAAGCAAAAACTTACAAACTCGAACTCTTAGAACAGCAATTTTTTTCCAAGGGAAAAAAAAACACTTAAAACATAACATAAAGTGGGGAGCTTTGCCCCCCACACCTCCAGACGTGGGGGGTTGTGCCCCCCACACCACCCCTACTTGAATATACCAACTCCGAGATCGCACTACAGTGATGGAAATGGCAACGTAATGGACGCTGCCAAGTGATTTCTTTCCCAGGGAAAGAATTTGCTTATATGCCGCTTCGTTATTTTGCCGTTTCGTCTTTTCAAGTTCAAAAGAATGCATTTTTGGTCATCTAATAGGAACCCTATACAAGTATATATACATATATATCTACCTATACATATATATACACATATACATACATATATACATATATATATATATATATATATATATATATATAGATATATATATATATATAGATATATATATATATATATATATATATATATATATATATATATATATATACATATATATATATATATATATATATTACAAATAGCCTTGCAGCTTTGAAGCACATAGTTTAAGTTAGGGAATGAAGTACAGAAATATCCATAGTTGTCTGTGATGTTTTATATTTATTATTTTATTTATTTATTGACATTTGTTAACCGGGTTTGTCCAACTGGGCTTATGGCCCATTTTCAGTGGAGACCCGAGGAGAAAAGCTCCAGTAATACATTTTAACACAAGTACAATTTTAAACAATATTGATATAATAGCAGTTATAGCAAAACGATTCACATATGTTGGGATACATGCATAAAGTTAAAGTTGCATTAAAAAGAAGCTAAGTAACAATTTTACATTGATATAGTTCAATATGTCAACAATGAACATTTTTTGTTTGTATAAAATTGTGCAAATGCATAGAAGACACATTGGAGAGAGAGGTGTAATGAGGTACTAAGTATGGTCCTTTTGAGGGTACATAAAGGGAAGGAAGACTAGGTAGGGTCATGGCAAGAGCAGGTTATGGAATTGAGAAAATAAGCTTTTAGTTCATTTTTAAAGTGTGAGGTGTGGGAGATTGAACATAAGTCAAGGGAAAGTTTGTTCCAAGCATGCGCAAGGGAGTGTTTATAGAGTAGTTTGCCTACTGACCTTTTTGGGTGGTAGATATCAAGTAATTGTTGGTTAGAAGTACGGAGGGTCCTGGATGGGATGTGGATGGAGACTAAGGAAGATAGAGATGGACAGAAGGAGGGTTTATAAAAAATAGAGTGTAGCATATGAAACTGATAAGATAGCAGAAACTGGGGAAGTTCAAGCCATTGAAGAGAGTTTAAAGAAATGCAGTGGTGTGAGTTGTATGGGGAGTTAGTAATGAATCTGGCTATTTTATGGTAAGTCTGTTGCAGTTTGTTTAGAGTGGAGGCCTGGATATTGGTAAGAACTGGGGCGACATATAAGAGGGAGGTGAGGAGGAGTGCCCGGCCCAGGGTAAGTCTAGATTCAGGGGTTAGGAATTTTTTGTTCCGATACGATATAGCAGACCTAGTTTCTGTTTTTTTTTTTTTTTGTGTCTACTGCAAATTTATGTTACGTTGGGATAGTTGGCATTCTTAACGTTTTTTTTTTCTGGTTATCATAATGGAAACAGTTACATTCTGTAATTGTCCTTGACCTTACTGTACCGTTTCTATTATATATTTCTGTATTAACTATGAGGATGCTTGAATTGTGACCATTTTTTCCATAACTTTGGTACTATACAACATGACTAGGCAACCATTTCTTATCATTTATAGATTACTTATGCATTTCTATACTATGCCATTGATACTGTGATACTCCATTGTGCACTGAGCTATTCTGCGTTTCTTAGGTTCATAGGTGTTTACTAGGCTAACCACCACAAGGGCTTTTTAAACCTAGCCATGCATCACAAACCTCTGACAAGTTCAGATACCCTTGATAAGTGTAAGCATGGGTCTGGGAGATGAAGCATTTACAGGTTGCCTGTGTCCATTAGAGACATAAGTGCCAAACCAGGGATGAATTTCCAGTTTCCCATCCAATTGTCCAAGTTGCACATGAATTGGGTTAGGGAGGAACTCTGCTTTACATAGATGGGGATCCTGTTCCATAGATGGGGTAGTCTTTGGGATGTATACTTATCTATCCAGCAGGTCTTATTTATATCACAGGTAAGGTTTAAGTCTTTAGAGTGGATAATTCTTGTGCTGTTTGCTTTGTGAATGTGCAGGAGGTCCATCAGAGTGGGGTCTGACAATGCCCTTTTTGCCTGGCATAGATCTCCCCTCAAAAGCCTGTAGAAGACAGAATACAGGAATAGGGCCTTGAGGCAGTCTGCGTAGGACATTTTACTTATGCTCTGTATTCTTTTAGTGAGGAACTTCTGTGACTGTTGCAATTGTTGGATATGCCTGGTTTGGTACATACCAAAGGGGCATTGTACTCAATGATAGGGCTGATGAATGCTGAATACAGTGGAACAATGACTTCCTTGCACTTAGATGTCATACCTTTGTTTATAAGTTCCGCAACACAGAATGATTTCCTCACCACTGTAGACATGTGATGGTCAAAGGCTGGATTACTATCTATGCATGTCCCTAAGTCTCTAACTAGTGGATCAACTCTAAGGGGTGTGTTGTCAATATGATAGTTACCAGGGATGGAGGACTTCCCAAAGGATACTATTATGCATTTCTTGGCATTTGGTTTTAGTCCGTGACTCTGACAGCAGTTGTTTGTCTGTATCAGCCTCTCCTGGAGAACATTTGTGTCAGTGTGAGATTCAATGACAGCTCCTAATTTGCAATCATCTGCAAATTTATTCAGCCAGAGACCACTGACATTGGCCTTGACTTCTGAGAAGTAAATGGCAAAAAGGAGTAGCCCAAGGACTAATCTCTGAGGTACTCCACTTGTGACTGGCCTCTTTATGGAGGTGGACTCCCCAATTCTAACGTCATGTTCCAGTGTTATTCACAAGTTTCATGTTGACATTGATCTAATGCACTAGATTCTGCAAGTTTTATGGAATCTGGCCCCAAGTATTTCAAAATCTGTCCCACTTGTATAAGCTTGTCTATAATAGGCCTTACAACAAAATAAGTCACTTAAGAGAGAACAAAGCTTTCTGAACCAGGACAAACTTACACCCGAGTAATTCATGTGGAACTGGGCTCAGTATCTTTACATTTATCATTAGTTACATTATCACAATTAGTGCCTGAAAGATAATCTCAGTATTTATCATTTATTTTAATTTGTAGTTCCGATACTAACTCATTTATTTTTGAAAAAGTATGTTTAGTACGCACATTTCTACTAATAATTAATGAAAAGCATTTTAAAATGAATGGATAATCTTCTTTCATTATTCCTTTTATCATATTTTTCTCTCTTAATTTTATTTCTAAAGTTACATATTATCATTCTATAAGAAAAATGTAAATACGATTTCTTTATAATTTTATCTGTTGAGAAATGTTTACTGTATTCAAAAAAAATTGACCAGTAAATAAAATTATTTTCTTTTAGAGCAAACATTTGGTGATATGGTTTACTATCATATAAAACCTTGGCATATATATTCTTTCAATATGTTTATTCATTTGAGAATATGGAAGTGAAACTATGCTGTGTCTTTCGGCTTTTCCCGGTTAGGAGTCGCCACAGCGGAACTCCGGTCCGTTAATGATTGGCAGTAGATTTTTACGTGCCGAGTTGCCAGCCTTGACACGCAACCTTTAACGAAGGTATGCCCATTCACGCATGTCTCCACACAGAAGACGCTTAAGCTGAGAGTCGAACAGGACAACGTCTTACTGTGAGGCAGCAATGCTACTGCAGCACGACCACCATATCATTATTGTTTTTATACAAGGTGTGATTTTTTACAAGCAAAGTGTAAGTTCTGATTTATGTAAACAGAAGTCTTAATGAAGTAACACTTAATGGTTCCTGTTAAGTCCACATGGAACTTCAGTTTAATCCATCATCTGAAGGGATGTACCTCAGGAACTGTGCATCCCCAGGGTGCATTACAATGTCAGTACTGGAACATTAATCCACAGTAGCTGGTGGGGATAGATCTCACAGCCTTTTGATCTTCCTGGCATCACAGGTAAGAATGCTACATACTAAGTCAATGAAATTATTTATCTGTAATAGAGGGGTGTCCAAGCAGCTATTCTTTATTTATATTGCTTCCTCTTACATGTATTTTATTTCATAGCTTCTTTTATATATAAACAAATGTTTTATGTCTCTGTTTTCTACTACACTGTACTTTTAAATGCAATTTTGCTGTTTTAATTACATTTCACTTTTCCTATAAATTGCCTTACTAGAATTATACAAAAATATCATTGCCTAAGTTTTAGAGCTTCACATTTTGGTGAATTGCTGATTTTCTTGCCTTTTAATAATTTATAGTTTCCTTTATAACTAGGTCATGGCTGAAAGGAACACTGTGGTCTAGTTCACATTCCTATTTCTTGGTGTGAAACCACAATTTATTTTTATTTTATTTTATTTTACATTTGTTAACCGGGCTGGTCCAACTGGATTTGAGTCCATTTTCAGGAGAAAAGCTCCAAAATGCATTCACTGATAAACATAAATTATAAAAATTACACTTTAGTTAATGAGCATTTACAGTAGCAAGTTCTTTCAGGTGCAATAGTTAGGACTTAAAATATGTACTAACAGACAATTTAGTTGTGGACTAAAAATTAGTAAGCAGAAAAGGTGGAAGTACTAGAAATAGATGGAAATGCTATTCAGGATTTATGCATGGGCAGAGCCAGTGGGTTCTAAGGAAAGTTTTGAGCTGGGTCTTAAAGCAGTGAGGAGAGGAGATGGAAGAGAGATTGTCAGGAAGAGAGTTCCAGGATTTTCCAATAGTGTTATAGAACAAGGAGTTACCTGCCAAGTTGTTGGATTTGCAAGTTGCTATGAGAAGTTTGTTAGAGGAACATAGGCTTTTGAGGATGCAGTAAGGAGTTATAAGGGAAGTGAGTATAGGGGTATTAGTGAGTTTGTACAAGATTTTTTGGGCTAAGGAGAGCTGATGAAACCAGATCAGATTTTGAATTTCAAGCCATCCTAATTCCTTTAAGTTTTTGCAATGGTGAGTTTTAAAAGTAGAACCAGAGGCAAATCTGGTGATACTGTTATAGGCAGCAGACAGTTTACTGAGGTTAGTTTTGGACAGGCTAGTATAAGTAGGAGAGGCATAAAGGAGGGTTTAAACCAGATGGGAGTAGGTAATGGAGGTTCTGGCTTGTGGAGTAAGGAATGGTTTGATTCTATAAAGGGAGCCTAATTTGCTGTTTACTAGTTTTATAATGTTATTTATGTGAGAATCAAAGGATAGGTTGTTATCTATCTCAACTCCAAGGAGCCTGATGGAGGGGTCCGGAGATATGCTGGTGCCATTATTAGACAGGACAGAGAAGCTGAGAGGAGGAGATTTGCGTGTGGGGGAGAAAAGTAACAATTTGTTTTTTGTAGGGTTTAAAATTAGACATAATTTAAGGAACCATGTTTCAATGGTTTGAAAAATCTGCTGGGTGATAGAGTGTAGCTCAGAGGCAGATGAGGCAGAACAGATCATAGTAGAATCATCAGCATATTGTATACAGGTAGCTAAAGGAATACTAGTTTGCAGATCATTAATAAAAATATAAAACAGAAGGGGACCAAGAATAGATCCTTGGGGGACTCCTAGGGAAATGGGGAGGTGGTTGGATAAGTTATTATGCCAGAGTACTGCCTGTTGTCTATTATGAAGGTAGGAATGGAACCAATTTATGGTACTAGAGTCTAGGGCTAATGTCTTCAGTAAATTTATTAGAATCTGATGACTGACCATATCAAAGGCTTTGAATAGGTTGCTGAAAAGGAGCAGAGGTGAGGATATTATTGTTCTGATTTTTGTTGATGCAGTCAGTGAAGGAAAGGAGGGCAGAAGTGGTGCTATGGAAGGGTCTGAAACCATGCTGAAAGTTGGATAGGAGGTTTTTATTTGACAGGTGGTTAAGCAGCTGTTTTTGGATACATTTTTCCATGATTTTAGTAAGGGGGAGAAAAGGGCAATGGGTCAGTAATTAGAAAGCTCTATTGAGTTACCACCTTTATGTAGAGGAATAATATGTGAGATTTTCCAGATTGAGGGAATGTAGCCTTCGATAATGGTTCTGTTAATCAGAATGGAAATAGGATAAGCCACTGGTTTGGCAGCAATTTGTAGATATTGGGGAGGAAGAAGGTCAGCAGATGGAGAGGAGGGTTTAAGTTTGTGGGTACAGGCTGCAGTTGTAATGGAGGAATAGTAGTGGAAGGGGAGGTGGGCTGAAAAGATATATCAGTAGATAGTTGTTTAGATAGAGACTGGACAGTTTCAGTTAAGAATGTATTAAAGGCATCAGCTGTTTGTTTTGGGTTGTTTTGGGAACAGTTAAGGGTTATGGTGTGTCAGAGTGGCCAGGTTTTAAGAATCTATTCATCCCTGCCCAAAACTTTTGTGGGTTTAGCTGGTTAGTTTGTTGTAAGTGGCAGTAGTAATTTCTTTTGTCTAGAAGTACGGCTTTTTTTGTAATGTTTCTTATTTGTCTAAATTTAAGATAGTCACTGGGATCTTTGATGCTATGGTATTTGGTCCAAAGCTTATTTTTCAGAATAATGTTATGCCGTGTGTCTTTTGAAGGCCAAAGGGCTTGTTTTGAGCAAATTCTAACAGATCTTATAGGGGCATGAGAGTCTAGTATAGATAGAAACTTTGAGTTGAAGTATGCAATAGCGTCATTTAGTGGCAGGAGTTTAAGAGGAGACCAATTTGTAGTTCTTAGTTGAGCAAGGAAGGATTCAGGGTTAAAGTTTCTATTTCTTCTGATTTTTTTATATTTAGTAAGGTGAGGGGTAGGAGTTTTATGTCTTATTAAGTAGGTGAGGGCATGGTCACTTAAGTCATCAGGTAGAGTTCCTACTATGTAATTTTGGTTGTCTATTTATCAGAATCTAATCCAATATACTTTCTTTGTTGTTAGATGTGTTAGTTCTGGTAGGGGAGTTAATAGTTTGTGAGAAGCCATGGAGATTTAGGAGGGAGGGTGGGACTCCTGAGGAGCAGGTTTTCCAGTCTATATTGACATTACCTAGTAGTATGGTTTGTTCTGGGTATTTAATAGAGAGCCAAATAAGAATTTCTTCTAGGGTATTAATATTATTTCCAGGAGGAAGGTAGGTGCAAATAACATAAATGGATTTGTGGGTATTAAGTTGTAATTTAGAGATAAGGATTTCAGAGTTGCTAACAGAGGGAGGTTTTTCATGGATAACAGTAATTTGTATGCCTGTTTTATACAGAATTGCTATACCACCGCCTTTTTTGGATTTACAGTCTAGTCTTAAGATGTTGTAACCTGAGGGAGTAATTTCCCTGTCTTGGATTGTTGGTTTGAGCCAAGTTTTAGTTAGGCAAAGCTTGTCAAATGAGTGAATATCAAGCAGTGCATGGAGCTGGGCAATTTTATTATTAATACTGCGGATGTTTAGGTGAGCTATAGAGAGAGAGTTTGGGGGTTTGAAGGGAAAGGTAGAACATAAGGGTGGAGAGAGTAGGGCATTTATAGTAGGAGTGCTGTTTGGACCAGGGTTGGGATGAATGTTACCTGCTATAAGAGAGAGAAGTAGTCTTATTTTGATGTCAGAGAGTTTGGAGGAGATGTATGATTTTTTTGTATACCTGGTTACTGTAGGTAATATGGAACTTTCTATGACATTTTGCTATAAGGTAGCTAGGAGAAAAACTGTTGTTTGAAAATGGCTGGAATGTGGTTTGGAAAGGTTAGCTAGTGTATTGGGTGAAAGAGTGTGGGTCTTTGAGGTTAAGTTGTTCATTTGATGTTAGAAGGTAAGATAGCATAAGGAAAGGAAGATGTGAGGAAATGAGAATATGATTTAAATTATTAGAGCATAGGAGTGGAGGCATGGTGATAGGGATGTGTCTGAAGGAAATGTGGGTTGTTAAAAAATAGAAAGAAATTGTAGAGAGGAAGAGGGGAAGTGATGGAATAAATAGAGTATGCATTCTAGTAGACCAGGATAGATATTGGATGGGTAAGAGGGTGGAGTACTGTGTGATAGGAGAGCTAAAAGGGGGGAGTGGTCAGGGAAGTATAATATTAGGACCTCTGGGGGAGGGTGGGAATTGGGGGTAGGGTAGGGAAGCGGAGTGAGCCCACAGGGCGAAAGGAGCAGGGTAGAGCAAGTAAAGGATGAGAATCTAAGAGACAATCAGTAAGCTACTGATTTTAGAGGAACACTTAGACAATTCCAGGTGAGTGGGTAGTACTTCTACACTAATTTGTTTACAAGGGATAGAGATGAGGGGAAAGGGAGATAGGGTGATATGGTGTAGGTACAAAATCAGTCAGATGTAGGACAAGGAGAGTAAAAAAAAGAGATGACAGAAGTAAGCAGTAGTGAGGGGTTGAAAACTGGAGAAGGGGATATAAGACAAGCAAGTAAAGGGTGCCACAACGTTAGAAATTAGAGTTGGCTGGGAAGATAGAAAGGTAAGAAACGGGTAAGGTAGTGTTTAGTAAAAATGGAGTATAGCGGTTTATTTATAGGGGAGAGCAGGGCCTGGTTGCTAGATGCCTAGCTTGGGAGAGGGCCTTATAAACATAAACCAGAACAAGGTGATAAAACAGTTCAATACACTGTGAGGTTGGAAATAAACATACTTCATTGAGTCCTTTTGAAAGAGGGACTTGGAGAGTTAGACAAGATAATCCCCGGAGTGCAGCTCGGATAGCTGGGTTTATTAGAAGGGGGTCACTTTTGACCAGGCAGGTAAGTTCTCAGTCATTAATGAAGGAAGGAGGTTGAGGGCTATGTGGGGTGGAGAGAGAAAAAAAATTACAATTTAGTGAGAGTCCCGTAAAGTGTCAATGTAGAGCTAAATACAGTTAGGTAAGAGCAAAGAGTAAACCAAAGGTGAATTGCACTTAGCCCAAGCACTTACACAAGGTAATATTGTACACCATAAAACTACTGTAGCTAAGGCTAAACATAGATGCAGGTTCTGGATATATGTTGGTAACATAAGCCAGGTAGAAACAAAATCAATTATACATGCAGAGACAGGTAAGGAACCTTACAAATCATTACAATACATTGCAATTGGTAAGTACAATACATTCTCAATGTGTTGTTCTAAAGAGTGCTAGGCAGGAGTATCTAGAAAACTGCAGTTGATAACAGATATCAGTTAAATACAAGAGAGTCAAGCATTAACATATAGATATGAGCCTGAAGCAATGACAAGTAACATCTATCACAGTACAGTCTCAATGTGCATTTCTAAGGAATGCTAGGCAGGAGTTAACTAGAAAAAGCAGATATATAGCAGATATCAGTCTAATGCAAGTGAAGCAAAAATAAACAAATAGATATGTGCCTGAAGCAATCACAGGAAACAGCTATCACACTAACAAATTACTTTCTAATAGCAAGAGTAGACAACTAAACGATTAACCCTGAGCATCAGGTACTAATCATATAATGATCCTCAGTTTGTCAGACATAGGAATAAATCACTCTATGTCATAGTCGGAGGGTACTGATTAACAAACAAACACACAAACTTACCCTCTGCTTCAGTTTCGGAAACCACATCCATGTAAGCTAAAAAATACATTGCTTGCTATTACACAACCCACACATATACAGACACACACACACACACACACACACACACACACACACACACACACACACACACACACACACACACATTGTTTTGATGCTTACCATTTAGATGCTATTGACACGAGAAATATTTTCCTCTAACAAAAAACATCCTACATCGCTGCTTATGTTTCAGCCATTTCATCTAACTCTAAAGTTATATTCTAGTTCCTTGTCACCAGGAAACTGCAAGAAGAATGGAAGCCATCTTAGCACAGCTGCATTTCAGAATAGTTTCTAATGACAAGTATTTAGAACTTTCTAATTTTACAAATAATAGAATATCTTAAAAATATAAAAGGCAAGGCCCTAAATCATCTGAATTTGTAAACTTTGGCCTTCACCTTAGGTAATCTGAATTCCATTTTATCTGTGTCTGTCTTCCACTGCAGCGGTTTATCATGTCTTGTTAGTGGAGCAGCAGGTAGCGCACTCACCTTTCAACAGAATGTTGTGAGTTCTATTCTCTTACCAAGTAGGTTCAACAGAAAAATAAACACCACAAACTTGTAAAAAAATCAAAATTAGAAACAACAGATGGGACCTTTCACTGTAACTTTGGTTTATTAATACAACTGAGCGCTTTTGCCAGTAGTCAATTTGACTTCTTCAGAATTAAAAAAATTAACAAAGCAATTAAATAACACTTGGATAAAATCATGTGATCAAACCCAATAATCAAGTAATTAATCAATTATAAGGCCCATCCAGAAATATATTGTCACAATACTGGACAAAATTTTTATACCATTCTATAATTTAAAAACTTACTGTATAAGATAAAATGGTAATAAAAAACATACAAAACAGGGGTACAAATAATATAATATGCAACTCAGCTAATATTTGAAATATTTCACTAAAGTATTACAAGAGCAGTTCAGCCTTTAACTTCAAAACACTACTGTTGGAGATTGTTTCATTCAGACCCGGGGGATGGCAGCATTACACATCAGTTGCCACCTTAATTCCTTGTATTCAAGGTAAAGGTCAGCAGGTCCACCCCTAGGTCCAAGATCAACATTTTCAATTGCTATGAATTCGAATTTGTGAGTGGGGACATTTTTAACATGTTTAGCTAGGGTGTTTCTTTCATCACCCTTTAAGATATCGTATTTATGCTGACATATCCTTTTCCTAGATTTTACCTTTGTCTTCCCAAAAGAAAAACATTCACAGTCCTGACACTTAGCCATGTAGACAACCCCCATACTGTAGCAATAAAATCTATGCAAATGTCTAATTACTCCCCAGTTCTGATTTCTTCCATTCCTTCTAAAATGAACCTGCACTGGGGACATTGTCTACATTTAAACATTCCTCCTTCCCTGCTAGCCATTGTTGCCCTCTTCAATAGGGTTTTAAAACACAGGTCCTTCTTATACACATTGATGGAGTTCAAGCCAACCTTTTTTTAACAAGTTCTGGATCAGCCCTAAAGATATTAGAGTTGTGATTAATGAATTGTCTATTACCAATAAAGTGTGAACTATAGGGTAAAATTAGAACCTTATGAAAGCCCTTGCTTTCAGTCTGAATAGCCAATCATCCCTAACCCTATCACTTGTCCCCTATTGATACTCCCTAATAAAGAAAGAAAAATGTCCTTCCTGCCTTTTCTTCTTAACTTCATTAAATATATTACTGAGTAAGGGACCACAGTAATCTCTTCTTTCCAACATCCCACTCAAAGTGAGGCATTCATCCTGAAGCATATTTTCATTGCTCACCATCTGGGCCAATCTCACCAGTTGCCCCTTGACTAAGGATATTTTTTGATGCAGGAAATGGATTTTACCAGTTAGTGAGGAAGGACCCAGGGGTAGAGGCAGGAGGAGAGGGAACTGCTGGTAGATCCTTGTGACGAGAGATGTGACATAGTGTCCAACACCATGGAAGATGTTTAAATATACAATTTGATTGAAATTGAAGTCACTACTGAATGGGCAGACCTTTTTGAAAAAGGAGTTACCTTTGTTCTGACAAGACCAGCAGGGATTGATGATTTCTTGATTCAGTTAAAGTTATTTGCTAGAAAAGTTAATTTAAGCTTGTATCTTGATAACCAAGGAGTGGGGTTCTCTACCTCTTGTAAGCATTCTAGCATGCTCAACCCCCCACTACATCCCTTGGTCAATGTTTTTGACAAAATGTGTGAAAGTGACATTAGGAAACTCCTTTCTCTTAATAATGCAGGTCCCTCCAATCTTGATGGTAGACAAATAGGGTTGTTAAAGGAAATTACTGGTATGAAACAAATAAAAATTATGAAACTTGATAAAGGTGGGACCCTGGTGGTTATGGGCACCAATGACTACATCAATAGGATGTTTGTTATACTCTATACTGACACGTAGGAAGAGGTGTCTACAAATGAGTAAAACATCACTTATCAGAGGATTGATGTTACATTGCATGATTTAGTGGTCAATGAGCAAATTAGCTTATTTGACTGTAACTTTTTAAGAGTCACATATCCCAGGACCCCCACCATTTTCAGCATGCCTAAGATACATAAGAGTATTTACAACCCTCATTTGAAGCCAATAGTAGATGTAAAAGCATCTAAAACCTTTTCCCAGGCTAAATTTGTTGACTTACATACTAAGGGGATTCTAAGTAAGTACAAATATTTATACAATGACTCCTGGGACTTTTTATCTAAGGTGTCTAATCAACTATATTCTGATAATTTATTGTTTGTAACTATAGATGTGTATGATTTGTTTTCAGTAATTCCACACGGAGAAGGATTACAGTTATTTTCTGATTTTTTTGTGTGTACCAACTCAGGTTTTGAGCATGATAAAATTCTTATGATTGGAACACTTATAGAGGTCATTCTTGAAAATAATCGTTTGATTTTTGAAAATCAGCTTTTTCAACAGAAGAAGGGGGTGGCCATGTGCCCCAGTCTTTGCTAATATGGTACTGGCCCAATGGTAAAACCTGGTGGTTTTAAGTTCTGATTTTTCTAAGAGTTGGTCCCTCTATGGTCATTTTTTGGACAACATTATCATCTTTTGGACTGACAGCAGAGAAAGACTCAATCATTTTTTCTATTATTTAAATTCCAGTACTAACTTTTTGAAATTTGCAATGGAGATTCAGGAGGAGATGGTACATTACTTAGATGTTACCATATTCAAAGACAGAACTTGTAAGAGATTCGATTCCTCTGTTTATAGGAAACTTACATTTTTTGGACAACATTATCATCTTTTGGACTGACAGCAGAGAAAGACTCAATCATTTTTTCTATTATTTAAATTCCAGTACTAACTTTTTGAAATTTGCAATGGAGATTCAGGAGGAGATGGTACATTACTTAGATGTTACCATATTCAAAGACAGAACTTGTAAGAGATTCGATTCCTCTGTTTATAGGAAACTTACATATTCCAACTCGTTACTCCATTTTGATAGTTGCCACCCCCTGCATCAAAAAAGATCCTTAGTCAAGGGACAACTGGTGAGATTGGCCTAGATGGTGAGCAATGAGAATATGTTCCAGGATGAATGCCTCACTTTGAGGGGAATGTCAGAAAGAAAAGGTTACCCTGGTCCCTTACTCAATAATATATTAAATGAAGTTAAGAAGAAAAGGCAGGAGAGACATTTTTTCCTTTTTTAGGGAGTATCGATAGGAGATAGGTGATAATAGATAGAGACTTGGCTATGAAGACTGAAAGCAGGAACTTTCCTAAGGCCCTAATTTTACCCTATAATTCACACTTTATTGGTAGTAGACAAATCATTAATCACAACTGGAATATCCTTAGGGCTGATCCAGAACTTGTAAAAAAGGTTGGCTCGAACCCCATCATTGTGTATAAGAAGGACCTGTATTTTAAAACCCTATTGGAGAGGGCAACAATGGCTACTAGGGAAGGGGGAATGTTTAAATGAATACAATGTCACCACTTCAGGTTCATTTTAGAAGGGACAGAAGTGGTAAATCTGAATCGGGCAGTAATTAAACTTTCCCACAGATTTCATTGCTACAGAATGGGGGTTGTCTACATGGCTAAGTGTCAGTACTGTAAAAGTTTTTATATTGAGAAGAAAAAGGTAAAATTTAGGAAAAGGATATGCCAGCATCAATATATCTTAAAGGGCTATGAAAGAAATGCCCTAGCTAAACATGTTAAAAACTTCATCACTCACAAATTCAAATTCACAGCAATTGACAAGGTTGATCTTGGACCTGAGGTGGACCTGCTGACCTTTACCTTGAGTACAAGGAATTAAGCTGGCAACTGAAGTGTAATGCTGCCATCCCCTCGGGTCTGAATGAAGCAATCACCATCAGTAGTGTCTTGAAGTTAAAGGTCAAACTGACCATGTAATATTTTAGCGGAATATTTCAAATGTTAGCCAAGTCACATTATTTGTACAGTTGGTTTTGTATATCTTTTTATTACCATTTCATCTTGTACAATAAGCTTTTAAATTATAGAACGGTATACAAAATTTTGTCCAATATTGTGACAATATATTTCTGGATGGGATTTTTAAATGATTAATTACTTGATTAATGGGTTTCATCATGTGATTTTATCCAATTGTTAGGTGCTGTGTTAATACCTGTTTTTTTTTAATTCTGAAGAAGTCAGATTGACTACTGATGAAAGCACCCAATTGTGCTAATTAACAGAAGCTACAGTGAAAGGTGCAATCCATTGTTTCTAATTTTTATTTTTTTACCAAGTCGGTTAATATCTAACACTGGAGTGCAGCATAGGTGGGGTGTAGCACTCCTGAGTGCATCATCCTTTGGATGAGATGTTAAACTGAAGGCTCCATCTTCTTGAGCTGGTTGTAGCTCAGATGGATATGTAAGATCCCATGGTACTTATTGAAAAGAGAAGGGGAAGTTCCATGATTCTCTGGCCAAATTTCCCCTAGTAGTATAAATACCATACCAGTTTTCTCCTGAAAAGAGGATACCAGCATAGTGGGACTAACTTGATTAACAAAGAATAAATTAATGTCTTCCAAACTGTTTAATTAAGCTTTAATCAACAATGGAAAATACTTGGAAGGATAAAATCTGCAATTCAGGAAAAAAAAAAAACATTTCTTATAAAATGAGCTTTCATTAAAAAGCATAATGCCATGCTTTTCATTTGTAGATAATCTTATTATCTTTAATTTGGATAGAAATTTCATATGACCTGTATGTTACAAGCTACCAAAATCTATACAATAGCATCAAGTGTTTGATGTTTCCAAATATTTGTAGGAGTAATGGCTGCTTAACTGCATTCTCTTGGAGTGTATTTATATTAGTATATGTTCTTAAATGTCAGAAGCTATAAACATATAACCAAACAACTTAATAAAACATTTCAATTATTGGTGCTTAAAGCTAACTTGATTAACAAAGAATAAATTAATTGATTAACAAAGAATAAATTAATGTCTTCCAAACTGTTTAATTAAGCTTTAATCAACAATGGAAAATACTTGGAAGGATAAAATCTGCAATTCAGAAAAAAAAAAAAAACATTTCTTATAAAATGAGCTTTCATTAAAAAGCATAATGCCATGCTTTTCATTTGTAGATAATCTTATTATCTTTAATTTGGATAGAAATTTCATATGACCTGTATGTTACAAGCTACCAAAATCTATACAATAGCATCAAGTGTTTAATGTTTCCAAATATTTGTAGAGTAATGGCTTGCTTACTGCATTCTCTTGGAGTGTATTTATATTAGTATATGTTCTTAAATGTCAGAAGCTATAAACATAATAAAACACAACAATAAAAAAACATTTCAATTATTGGTTAAAAAAAAAACTTTGATTAACAAAGAATAAATTAATTGATTAACAAAGAATAAATTAATGTCTTCCAAACTGTTTAATTAAGCTTTAATCAACAATGGAAAATACTTGGAAGGATAAAATCTGCAATTCAGAAAAAAAAAAAAAACATTTCTTATAAAATGAGCTTTCATTAAAAAGCATAATGCCATGCTTTTCATTTGTAGATAATCTTATTATCTTTAATTTGGATAGAAATTTCATATGACCTGTATGTTACAAGCTACCAAAATCTATACAATAGCATCAAGTGTTTAATGTTTCCAAATATTTGTAGGAGTAATGGCTGCTTAACTGCATTCTCTTGGAGTGTATTTATATTAGTATATGTTCTTAAATGTCAGAAGCTATAAACATATAACCAAACAACTTAATAAAACATTTCAATTATTGGTGCTTAAAGCTACGAGCAATGTTAGATTCTGAACCAAGACTCAACAATCTGACTTTTGGAATATGCTCACCCATGCTCACCTGAACTAGAACACATATAGCAACATCCCTATGGACACAGCAGCTCATAATAATATGATGGCTGGACACTTTCAAGATTAGCTATTATTCTTAATTTACTACAGTCTAAAGATTCCTTTTCTGGTCAGTGTGATCCCTCCTCTATGCACTGACCTATTAGCCAGGAGTAGATGAGATAAGATGGTGTAGTTGTTGAAGAAGTCTGCTATGTAAGATGGTATTAAAGGCTTTGGACAGGTCCAGAAATATGGAAGAGATACATTTGCCAGAGTCCCTCTTCTTGTTTATATTATCTAACAAAGATAATAGTGCAGCAATTGTACTATGGCCAGGGAAGAATCCATATTGAATACTGATTAAGAGTTGTTCTAAGATGAGGTGAGAAGAGATGGTGAAGAAGTTGAGTGTAGATACATTTTTGATGGTGAAGAAGTTGAGTGTAGATACATTTTTCTAGTATTTTTGACAGAGGGGAGATAATTGCAATGGGAACAACAGTTAAATACTTCTGTAGAGTTTCCTCCCTTGTGCAGTGCAATTACATATGATCTTTTCCAAGTAGCTGACATGTAAGATCCCTATATGGATCAATTGATTAAGATAGCTACTGAGTAAAAATTGCTTCTGCTGCCATCTTGAGGTATTCAGGCAGGAGGCTGTCAGCAGCTGTGGTGCAAGGTTTAAGTTTAAATAGCAGTTTTTGTAGTAGACAGTGTGAGAGGTTTTAAGGTAAAGATGTTAGCATTTGTGGCTAAGGATTGTTTGGATTCATATTTTTCAGAGGTTAATGTGGTAGTGGAGGCACGGTTCATAATATGTTATGGGTTTGTGTAGGGGAGGGTGATGTGCTGTTGTTGACGGCAACAATGCTCTCTATAAAAGCATTTACTAGATGTAGTTGCTATTTGAAGCAGGTTTGACATGGATACTGATCTTTTTTTGAGGCAGGATTGAGTATTATGGGAATAGAGGACCAGAATATTTTGAATCTTTTTTATTATTAAGTTGTAGTTGGTTATAGTGATGTTTCTTATCTTTATATATATATATATATATATATATTATATATATATATTAAATAACTTATGAAGTTTACTGTACTCCTAAAAATTATTTCTTTATTTTTATTTAGCTACTTCCTCCAAGCCTTGTCCCTGGTATGCATAATGTTTTTGGTAAGGGTGGATAGCCAGGGGGAGTGTTTTACTTTTACTGTTTTTATATGTAGAGGGGCAATGTTATTTAGGCTGTTTAAAAAATATTTTAAAAGTTGCAACTGCATCATCTAATAGGAGAGTTTTAAGTACAGACCAGTTGAAGGACCTTAGGATGCAGTTGAATAAGTCTTTGTTAAATTTTGTGAAATTCCTGATTGGTTTAAGTTGGTGGGTATTGGGGTGATGAGTGACAAGTAAGTGTGTATACATAGGGAGATGGTCACTTAGGGAGTTAGGGTAAGTTCCACTAATAGTATATTTAATCGGGTCTGAGACTAAAATCCAATCAAGAATTGTGCCCTTATTGCTTTTGTTGTATCTAATAGGTGTCAGGATGAGGGACTGTCAGTGGTTATCTTTTGCCAGTCAATATTGACATTACCCAGAATGATTTTTTTGTTAGTGGTAGTATTAGATATATAAGTATGGAAATGGTGTTTCTGGGGGAGCATGTCCAGTACAATAATACAGAGGTATGGATTTAATAAACCTATATGACATGCTAGTACTATGTGCATGCCCGCTGTGACACGCACACAGTAGCGCATTGATTTTTGCATGCCTGCTGTGACACACACACAGTAGCACATTGATTTGTGCATGCCCACTGTGACAGACACATAGTAGCACATTGATTTGTGCATGCCCGCTGTGACATGCACACAGTAGCACATTGATTTGTGCATGCCCGCTGTGACACACACACAGTAGCACATTGATTTGTGCATGCCTGCTGTGACATGCACACAGTAGCATATTGATTTGTGCATGCCTGCTGTGACATGCACACAGTAGCACATTGATTTTTGCATGCCCGCTGTCACATGCACACACAGTAGCACATTGATTTGTGCATGCCTACTGTGACATGCACACAGTAACACATTGATTTTTGCATGCCTGCTGTGACATGCACACAGTAGCACATTGATTTGTGCATGCCCGCTGTGACATGCACACAGTAACACATTGATTTGTATTCAGTAAGCATCTCTACATGCCATGTAAAGCAGTGCAAACATGACAAACATTGTAGCATATTAATTTCAACATAACCAGCTGAATTATATGCTAATGAACCAATCTAAGATGGAGGAGCTATTCAACAAGCTGTACAGCAATCATGTGACTCAGTGCAGGTTTTTGCCTTGAATTCCAAAACCTATTGGAATACAGCCAGGGAAACTACTCTACATGGAAACAATGTTAGGGGCTGCAGCTGCTTTTCTGCATGTGTATGTGTAACAGGCCCAAGTCTATGCTGCTGCTGATAGACCTTGGCCAAGAAGGAGAAGGGTGATTAGACCCCGTTTAACTTTTCATGGTCTGCATGAAGTGGAAATAGTGGAGTGCTACAAGATGGATAGAGACACACTGCATGAACTCTGCAACATTTGTTGTCCTCAGCTCATAGCAAGGTCAAACCAGGGGGAACCAATACCTGTGGAGGCTAAGGTATGTGTAGCACAGGAACCATTCAGAAACCAACAGGGGCACACTGGGGATATCACAGGCAACAGCATCCAGGACCTTCCATCAATTCCTGAATGTTATGCTACACCATGCCAGTTACTACATACATTTTCCCGTACACAGGATGACAGAGCTACAACTATGCAGGATTTCTACCCTGTAGCACACTTCCCTAAAGTCCAGGGTGCCATAGACTTCATGCACATTGAGATCAAAGCACCATCCATGGAACAGAGATGGGTGGACATAAATAGAAAGGGCTTCCACCATATTCGTACCTCTCAACTGTCCAGATTTTTGCAGAATGTCCATATTCTTGCCTTAAATCTTTGGTCTGTCCCTCATAAAATTTGTGGGTTTCTGGCAAATCACTGGGATGATCTGAGGACTGAAGTCATTAAATAATGACATGCATTTGAGTTTTGGAGTTCAAATCTTTCAGAAAATGTGTGTTACCACAAACCTTGTTACTCTAGCCACTTTCCAAGTTTATAAGAGCAATATTTAAAATCTGTCCCTATTTTGGGGCCTTTGTCCCTCATTTTATCAAGCTTTGCCCAGATTTTTGTCCACTAAGAGGTTGAGAGGTATGACCCCATTAACTGACAGGTTGTGTGTAATGCTAAGGGAAACATCCTGAATGTGTGTGCTGCCAACCCCAACATTACCATGACTCCCATATCTAGCTCTCTCAATTCTACCAGAGGTTTTCCAGTGGAGAAATCCCACAAGGTAATTTAGTGGGTGATACAGGTTATTCACTCAAACCATGGCTGATGGCATCCATCAACAATGCACACCCACACACTGAAGGAAACTATAATGAGGCACATGCTCAAACAAGAAATATCATAGAGCATGTGTTTGGGCTACTGAAGTCATGGTTCTGGTGCCTACATCAGGGACAGCCCTGCAGTACAAACCTTGTACTTGTGCTGACATTTTCTTTGTCTGTGCTATCCTTCACAATATTATCCTGAGAAAACAGCTTTAACAAGAACAGTACTTGTGCTGAAATTTTCTTTGTCTGTGCCATCCTTCACAATACTATTCTGAGAAAACAGCTTTAACAGGAACACCAAGGGGAATGGATACACATCCCACCAACACTGGCAAGGTCACCACAGCCACACACAGGTGAGGACTCAGAGGGGGAACCACCAGTCGCTGTGGTTGTCAGTTGATGTAGGCGTGCACAATATGCCCTCTTCCTGGCCAAGAGGCAAAGGATAGCACACATGCTGACCACTTAAAGGGGTACAACTTTCATCCTATGCACATACAGGCATACACTAAAACTAATGCAAGGCAAAGCTCACAACCTTTACTTACCCATGTAAAGGATACATACTGCTAGCATCACATAAAGTTAACCCTGAATTAAAACAGCTGTAACTGCAGGACTATCAAGATAAATGTTGAACCTGGAACAGGAAAATAAATGGGTAAGAACCCAAATGATTGTCAGATCCTTGCATACTGTTACTTGCTAATGTAACTAAGTAAAAGGTGTGTGAGTTTTATAACAATTACATCAATAATTGACAGGACTGACATGTCAGTAGATGTGTGCTCTTTATCAACTAACAGGCCTCATGCATCAAAGATACACACAATACAAAAACCTGTAAGACAAGAGTAGAATTCTCAAAAGACAATCACAAACACACATATACTAAGCACTCAATCAGCTATGTACCCTGTGCATGAGACTTCTGAATCCAAAAAAATCAAGGAGATGGCACAGTTATCATTTGCACAGGTGTTTTTTTTCAGGAGGGGAGGCAGGAGGCCAAGGTTGACACAAAGGGTAGCAAGTGCATGTGAGATCGAAAGACAGGCAGACAGACATTCAGATAAATTATCAAATGCCACAAGTCTCATGAATAACCCATGCACCTCTTTGTGCATGTGTCTGTATGGACACTCAAGGTGAAATGTGTGTGTGAGTGTTTACAAGAACACAGCCAAGCTCTATGCTAACTTTATGTCCTAGTATGTTGGACAGGTATGAGCTGTGCATGGTAGAGGTAACAGTTTATCATTGTCAGCCCCAACTGTGATAAATGGCTCTGTCAGGAGTTGCATTGGCACATCCATGCCCATGGTCAGATGTGCTTCTGCTACCTGAATATGATTGATGTCTGGTGGGTGAGCTCTTCTTATGAATATGACCTGGACCAGGACCCCATGCCCTACCACATCTTGATGTGAATACCTCAACCACTGATAGAGAAGTGGAGATAGTGCCACTAAGACATCAGGATTGGGTATGGCCACATTGGCTAACAGCAGGTGATGCTGCTGTCCTACATCCACATGGATTCTGTCCACCTCCCAGCAGACATTCCATCACAGACACTGCTCATTCCATCATGTCATTCACACAATCCATTGTATCTGTCACAAGGTGGAGGCAGTCACATATGTCAGCCTATGCCATATCTAAAGCCCTATGTATGTCCTCGAAGGCCCTACTGGAATGTGCCTGCACCTCCATGATGACCATAAACATACATGGAGTGGCATGTAATGACACACTAGGATCAGGTGGAGGGTGGACAGCAGGCCTCCTTTGAGCATCCCTAACAACCTTTCTCCATGGCACCTCACCTACACTTTGGCATGGCCAGAGTCAACTGGCACTGAAGCAGCAGTAACCACACTAACCTGATCAAGAGTGTCATCTTCCACCTATACAATATCTGAGGGCTCAGTGGAATAGTTATGCATAGGCCTACTGATTGTGTTTGAGGAAAATACAGGGAATGGCTAAATGTCAACCTCAGTGTCAGATTCAACCTCTGCACCCCTGCCTGTGCCTCTGTTTGGCCACCATCACCATCAGAGTCTACTAATACTATGATTTCAGGTGGTAAAAGTCCTACACTTCCACTGTCAGGATCACCTGTTATAATAAGCAACAAACACAGGAACAAAATGAGTATTACACTAAATTATTTAAAACAATTTATATGATAACAAACTAACACCGGTCCCACTATCGCAGATGGTACAGCAATACACAATGATCATTTCTCCCATCCCACACATACAGAAAAATGCATATATCTGACAAATGGTCTCCAATAATTAGAAAAAAGACATATTTTTGCTTACCATGCACAGCTGACTCCACACTTGGTAGGGAAGATGATCCTGGAAGAAATTAAACAAGGTAAGGATGCAAATTAAACACCACAACTGGAATAAAACAGGGAAACAGTGAATACATCATTGCCTGAAACTTGGCCAACACGTCCACCCACAGCCCATGTATAATGAATAAGTGTATTGTATAAGTTTATTACTTCATCAGTAAGTTCATAACAAAAAAAAAATCACAGGAACTATTAATTAAATATTTATATGTTTTACTACACAGGCAAATCTAAAACTTGCCATATGTAAGCTTATCTGGAAGCTCCTCCTGGGACATAGTTGTCCTCCTAGACACATCAGCACTGACATAAATTACATGTCAGTGTGTAGTCTCCACTGAGTTCTCTGAGTTTCTGACAGTGGACAGGAACTCTTCATTTGGTGTTAGTAGGGGGTTGGTAGCAGGCTCCCCCCATAGCCAGCTGTTCATGGGCAACTGCAGCTTCTCTCCTCTGACTGCCACCCCTGTAGCCAACTGTTCATGGGCAACTGCAGCTGCTCTCCTGTGGGCTGATGAAATCATATCAGTGGCCCTATAATGCACCTGATCATAAGTCCTGGTGTGATCCCCTACTACATTAATATCAATCACTAAAAGGTTCCAAATCTGCATTCTGGCAGCCATATCCCCATGTCTTCTTTCAAGTAGAAAGGCACTGTGGCACCTGAATGCTTGCACTATTACATAATTTTGGAGTCACTTAAAGGGGGTTTATGTGGATTTGTATGCTTGGGTACCATAATGCTATGCGACAGAAAACAGAGAAGGATACAACCCATAAACATCACTTAAATAAATGTTTGCTTATATACACATATTTTTCAACATTAAACACTGGAAACACATACTCCAAGTATTACAATTGAAGATTATGTGGATGTATCATATCACACTCACATAAAAAACATTGTTTGGTCCAAACCATGGAATACCACTTTAGTAATATATTATTTCTCACTGAAATAACAGGATGGGTACACATTTTCTAGATAAAAGCATATGAAACACATTTTTGTTGTGGCAACACACAAATGGTAGGTGGCTCTTCCACCTCCAAAACAACAAACACATGAAGGTTTGTAAAAAACAAGGAATACCACGGAATTCAAATGGTATACATGATTTCAACACAATTCTTACAATGTGTACACATTTACAATATAACAGTCAATTTATGATTACCAATCACCTCTCACTGTGCCGACCACTCCCCTAGAGGGGTCCCAGGGCCATCTCAGAAGCATACGACCTGTGCCACCGACACATCCATTATCACTTCTGTGCAATAACACAGAAGATTGCAAAATACAATTTTAAAAATAATCTTTGTGATGAAAGTAAATAACCTGTCTATCTGAGAAATGTAAATGACTGCCAAAATTGCTTGTACCAACAGTGAAGTGTAAGACATGCATACAGTTCTCCTGGATATATAAATAGATTTGTAACATGTTACAAAATCTAGAATTTTCTTGAATAGTGCAAGCATACCTTAGCAAAAATAGAAGCCTTATCTGCAGATAAAGCACCTTCAAAGGAATCACAACCTTCTGTTTTATCCAAATACACAAATATCCTCACTTTCAACTTCCCTAGCTACATGATTAACTTTTTATACTGTAGATTCAGGCCTCTGAGCATGGTGAAGATGCAAATGAGGTTTGAAGTCAGAATTGCTGAATACTAAACGTTTGACTTTGTGTAGCAGATGTAAACATAGTGTAGGCTCTACAACATTGCTAGTTGCTAGTGGCTTCCAACTGAGTGATTAGTGGGAGGGAGAAGGAAGACACAACAGCAATTTAGACTACCTTACATGTATTGAGTGTGTCACCCAGGATCCACTTACAACGTCTAGAAGTAATTTTAGCAAGCTTGTAAATGGAAGCAAACAGCACACATTTATCATTTTTGTTCACCAACAGCCACTCTCCTGCCTTTGCTGAAAAATCTTTTTCACTGTCATATATTTTTATCATACATTTAAATGACCATGACACAAAAATGCACTATAGACTGGATGTCTGAGAGTGCAGCACAGATAAGAAAAGAATAAACACAATATAAAGAGAAGACAGAACTGCATTGGTGCAAACATATTCATAAATGGTTGTGTGATCAATTATTGCTCTAAACTTGTAAGCCATACATCTCCAAACAAATGAGACCATACAACTGCACATGTATTGTTAATACTCTGGAGGAAAATTTGCTTTCCTGCAGTAAAGTTGTTTCTGTGGCAACGAGCGATAAGACACTCCTAGTATGTTTTGTAGTTTCATTAGTATGATAGTTTAAATCTGGAGTTATGTAAAAAACTGCAACGTGTTAATTTTTTTTATTAATATTAAAATTTGCACAGCACCCAGCTTAGTGCAAACACAGTAAAATGTATAAATATTTTGAATGTAATGGAATTTGCCTTAAGAAACACAGTCTTACTTAGCACTACTGCATGGTGGCCAGCAGTTTCTATAATAAGGACAGCATAAGTTAGACCTGTGAAACAACTGTGTGTGTAGCACATCTGGTAAATTCATTGCAGGAAACAGCACAAATGATTGGTAGACCATGGTTCAAGTTCCACATTTTTTTAATGATAAAAGTTAATAAACATTTTCCATAATGAATGTATTTTGGCCTTTGTTTGTCTTGTTCACACATTGCTCACCTGTGAGCAAACATGGTGTACTGCCGCAGTCAAAAAGATACACTGGAACTTTCAAAAAGATACATTGTTACTTATTTTGCCTTCCATTGTGCAAACACACTAAGCAGAGTTGTGTGGCGGTCAGCATGCATAAACAACATCTGCAGTTCCACAACACCTGCAGAAAATAAAGAGAAATCATCAATTTCAAAAAGATGCATTGTTACATTTGTGGTCCTTCATCTCATAAAAATGCTAAATGACATTGCGTGGCACTCAGGACTCATACACGTTAATGAGTGTAAAGCATATTTATACTTTCTAGTTCTCCCATTTAAGCAGAGAAACATATTGGCTCATCACTTAACTCCACACAAATGGAGAAAGCATTTTAGGTTCATAGATTAATACTAGGCTAACTACCCTTGTGGATCATTCTAAGCCTAGCCAATTACCCCATGTGAGAATCAAACCATGGCACCTTGTGTTGGTAAGGTAAACATCTTAATGATTATATCAACTTATTAGCAACAGTTCTTAATGTTATAAAAGTTATGACACATTTCCAAGATAAACTACAGTATGAACACCATAGTATCTGTCTTCTAGTTCTACCATACCTTATATGCATATGTACTTCTCAAGTTCAAGCTGCATTCATTAAATGCAAATCTCGCATGCTTGTTGCTCAGCAGTGCACCATGAAAAGAGCTGACTGGCATGTATTACTATTTTTATTGCCCAGTTAGTCTTCATCCCATTAAAATCCATGTAGGACACAACCAAAGGGAAGGGACTTGTTAGTGACAGAACACATATTTACTCAGACTCATGTGTGATCTGAACCCATGCACTTGAATATGGATATGTCAGTAGCAGTTCCCAAATGTCAACTACACTACAAAAATATATAACACAACTGCATTGCTACATCATCTAAATCTTTATACTGACAATACACATTGAGATTGTCTTAATTTGGACATCAGTTTATCACAACTATGAACACCTGCACATCCATAGTTCTATCGATATGGATCACAAAATATGTTTGTGTGTGTGACTGTAAGTGTGCAATGTATACACAACATAATGAGAAACAGGTGCATATATCTCAGTTCTGCAACCTGCATTCCCAACAGATTATTGCATCTGGTTTGAGAAGCTATCTTTTAAAGTATATCTGCACATTGGAACAAAAACAGAAAATACAAACTCCATACTTTGCACACCATTCTCATAACAGGATATATTACTTACATAATATAATGATGATGTCATCATCTATAAAGACCAATATGGCAAGGAAAAAGCATACCTCAGGAATGGCATGAATATTAACTACTGTGTTCTGCAGATGGGCACAAAATAGTTAACTGGGGTTACCTTACCACAACAGCTACATTGTGTATGTGTCTGTATGTATGTGTAAGTGTGTGTGCATACTCAGAAGTGCCTGAGTTTTAATCCTACAGTCAGCAATTAAGTGTCATGGAGAACAACAATTTTTACAGTCATACATGCCTACACAGCCATTTTATACAGACCTTCCAACATCTAATGATGATGTCATTTGCTATAAAGTACCAGAAGCCAGAAAAAGCTAACCAGCCACATGCAAACATACGGATGATAGTGGGTGATAATTTTACATTTGACCAGCATATACAAAATTGCATAAGAAAAACTCATCAAAAGCTAGGGATGCTTTACAAATCCAGGACTTTCTTGCCATCAAAACTAAAGCTATACATGCCACTACTTATCGCCTCCCTACTCTTCTTTATGGCATTCTTATGGCATTCTCATCCTTACTATAAACATATACAGCTGATAAACCATCAACAACTGTAGCAGCATGGACAGTCAGATAGAAAAGGATCTATGACACTCACATCTGCCCCTTTCCCTACTTAGCCCAACAAACATTTACACTCTACACTGCTACACACTCTTGACAGTCTGTTAACAATGGCCTCATACTCTCAACTGTACAGATTTCCACAGAATGTCCAAAGTTTGGAAGCATATTTATGGCCTCTTCCTCATACAATTTATGGGATTCTGCTAAATCACTGGGATGATATCAGGAGTGAAGTCACTAAATAATGATATACCATACCTCTGAACCACTTAGTGCAAGACATCTGGACAAAGCCTGACATACTTGGGGCACAGAGGCCCAAAAACAGGGACATATTTAAATAATGGTGTTATAAACTGAAAAAGTTGCTGAAGTGACAGGGTTTGTTCTAACATATTTTCTGAAGGATATGAAGTCTGAAACATAAATGGATGTCATTATTTAGCGACTTCAATCCTCAGATTATCCTAGTGATTTGCCAAAAACAGAAGTTTTCTGAGGAACAGACCAAATATGAGGCAAACCTCTGGACATTCTGTGGAGATCTGTACAGTTGAAAGGTATGTCATATACATATCAGTATCAGACTTGAAATCATGCAGAAAATGCATGTCCAGACAAACCCTGTTAATCTAGCAATTTTCTAACTGTATAACAGCAATACTTACAGTCTGTCCCAATTATGGAACTTTCTCCCCCATTTTGTTGGGCTTTCTCCACATTTCTTGTTCTAAGAGGTATTTCCATATACCCTCTGTGATGCTGTAGCTCCCACACCTCCATAATGTCCTCCTCACAGGCAAGGAAAAGGGGCAAGGCCCACATGAAGGACTTAATTATAGCACTGTGTTGCCATGCCAATGGCTAATTGAAAGACAGCACAGCTGTTCTAGATGCAATTAGCAAGTGGAACACATACCAATTAGTGCACAGGCCATCACCTGCTCATGACCATTACCTGCATAAGGCAAGCTGCTGCCTATGGAAGACAAGTCTGAACCTTTGTATGAAAAGACAGACTGCAATTACAGAAACTTATACCTCTGCAGTACTCTGAGAAAACACTACAGCACTACAACAGGTATGTCAAACAATTAAGCATATAATGGAATGCAGATGGGGAATGCAATTGTGGGAAAATAGGAAGTTAAACAATATATCTGAACAAGACTTGCTGAATTGTAATGTTGCTCTACAGCACCCATGGCCATCCCTGATGGCTCTGTCTGCAGTGACATAGATCACATCTCTGGCCTCTGAGTCACCACAGCAAAGGTCAGCTGACATATGATGACTACTGGAGTGTCTGTTGTATAATACTGACTGTGACACTGCCAGGTAGCTGGTCTGGCAGTGTCACAATACTGACTGTGACACTGCCAGGCCAGCTACCTAGAATGTTGTAAATATTCATGTCACTTGTAAATACTACTATGATACATATGCTTGTCTTACAAATGTAAGAGACCTGTATAGGTACTTTGCATAGTAAACAACTGCAGCAGATGTGTATGTTGAAATGTATGTTAAATACTGAGCTTATACCTGACTGCATTGATAGAGTGTTGTCTTGTTCCTTTATTAGTTATTATCACATATTGTTAAACCTTGTCATTGTGTCTGGTCTGTATATCACTAAGTCAGCCCTTAAAGTACTTGCATATGCACGTGGTGATACTGTATAGATCACTCCAATAGCCTTGGTCTTGGTCACACTTACCATTTTGCTAATAGGCTCATCACACAGTAGGATTTGTCACCCTTTGTTGAGGGTCTTACTGTAATAGAGATGGATTGTGGCAGTCAGAACTACCTTAAAGTCTGGGCTGAAGAGTCCATAAGTAGCAAAGTTGTGCCAGACTTTACCAGGCATGTGCGTGTTTGTGTGTGTGTGATTCAAAACTCTAATAAAGTATGTGTATCAGCTACTTGGACAGGGACCCAAAGTACTGGCTAGACAGTGAGGCTGACAGATGTTTTGGATTGACTGGTCTGCTGAGATGTTAACCTCATAAGTGTGCCAGTGAGGAGTGTTATCGTAGATGTGGAGAAAGAGGGAGAGATGATCCCCACACTGACTGTGACCTCTGTTTGCTCTGAAGAGTAGTTTTACATTAATGTGCATGTACTTGTCATTCTGCCATTGTGTACATCCCTCGCTGGTGGTAGTGGTGAGTATTTAGACTCCCTGATGATTGGGCTAGTGCAGGGGCATCACACTGACAGTATGTACTGGTGGATACAGCTGGCATATCACAGCATGTACTGTCATTGAGCCCCACTCAGTCTGAGAATGACATACAGGGTTATTTCACAAATTGTCCAAGTTTCCTTGACCATTCCTAACATACTCTACCTAGGTGAGTGCGTACTCCACACCTGTATCTGATTGCCTCACACCTATGACTAGCATACCTGGTGACCCCTGCAGCAGGATAGTAAGTCATAGGCAATAGTAGTGGTGAATGCTGGTACTGGGTCAGCAGCAGTGTATACATACTGAGCATACAATGTAAGGGAATGGATACAGTACCAGATACCCAGGTACCATCACTGTGCCAGGGTCTGGCATCATGCCACAGACACATTCCCCCACTATGTGGACAAACATCATGTATTGTTCAGTTGGGTGTGCGTATGCATATTTGTCTGGCAGGGGGTCTACATCTTCTTTCAGGCACATGTAACATACAAACACACAAACATCTGGGTAAGATGTCAGACACCTATGAGGAGACCACCACATATACACATATACATTCTATTGTCGACCTCAGTCACTCAGATGTTCCTGAAATGTCCAAATGCACAAATGACCAACTAGGAGGTTGTACCTGTTTGTAAATTGAAGGGTTGTGGTGCTCTGAAGAAATGGTGCAGTAAACAGCACTTAGCAGTCATGGATATGGACACACTGATATGTCAGTCACAGACAAGCAGACAATCCACTAATGGTATTCCACACCACCATACCAGGGCCTGGGGCCAGGTGGGCTGAGTGTGGCCATGGCCCCTTAGGAGCCATATCCCTGGCAGAGCAGAGCGGTAGCCCAGGTGTATGCCCCATCCAACACACAGTGTATGTGTATGACACAGGTGCCATCCATGTTAAGTTGACCATGTTACGGGTGTGCGGACTGGGTTACATGCAGGTCTGATGTGTGCCCTCTCCCCTGCAGTGAATGTGTGTGCCACAGTCCACAAGCTGCCTACAAAGGCCAGTCCCAGCCCACAGGTTAAGGCCAGCACTGTGCGTGGTGTGTGTGTGTGTGTGTGTGTGTGTGTGTGTGTGTGTGTGTGTGTGTGTGTGTGTGTGTGTGTGTGTGTGTGTGTGTGTGTGTGTGTGTGTGTGTGTGTGTGTGTGTGTGTGTTTGTTTTTGTGTGTGTTACAATGTGATTGTATCTGGGCTGCCACAGAGTGAGGTGGTGTGTGAGGGGTAGGTGTGGATGAGGGGTATGTATGCTGGAGTGAGGTAGAGGGTGTAGGGGGGTAGTCTGATGGGCATAGTTTTAGGCTATGGTAACCTGGTAGGGGGGTAGATGTCTGTCCCAGGCTCTGGGGAAATGAGTCTGATTTGAACTGCTGCATGAGGATTATGAGACTGATGAATGGAAAATGGAGAATGAGGAAAACACAATGGGGAATGGGGAAACAGTAAACATGAACTAGGATGCAACATAATGCCACACATGATGACAGGAATATGATGACAAACTGAGCACATACATGTGCTGTGAATAGTGGATGTTCATGATCTGGGTGTGGATGCAGCAAATGTGGAGGCCAAATGTATGGCCCGGTGATGATCTTATGAGTGGAATGTGTCCATGAGGTGTCCATGCCATTCTAGGTTCCAGAGTCTTTTCAAGCATGCCATGCCAGCAGCCCCAGGCACACATCACTGCCCTGGGGACTGCATCAATCATACATGGCATGAGACAGCACCAACAGAAACAAAAGTGGCCGCAGACCCTTGCACCAAGTGGGCTGGTGTGAGTGGTCTGACAGGGCTGTAACAGGCGCAGGAGCTGGCAGGTCAGCCACACCACTGGCCAGGTCCTGCACAGAAGCCCAGCAAAGGCACAGGTGGCTGGCTGGCACACAGCAGACGGTGGACCAGACAGGTAAGGGTCCATATAACCAACAGAGGTCCACTAACCAACCACCAGAGCAGCATTCTTCGCCTTAGGGATGGAAACCAGACAGAGAGATGGTGGAGACATGGCACACAGTCAAGAGTCAAGGAATGTCCAGGCAAGTGGACATCTGTCCTAGTCAGGCCCTGTGTCATTCATACTTCCTGTGTCATTCATACTGGCACCCTTGGGTAACTGCATGCACATTGGGGGTGTTGTGCTGCATTTCACAGCAATGGTTTGGGAAATGCAGCAAATTGTGTTTGTGTGTGACTTGTACTGTGTTATTGTGTAATCATTGCTTATGTTATTATCTTGTTCAATGCCACATGTAGTTGTGCTGACAACACTCCCATGTGAGACAACACTCACTCTCCTCTGGTCTGGCTGGAGAACTTCTGTGTGAGTGAGGAAGCCGATTTAAGCCTGTGTGTGGCTCACCACCCTATGGGGCATGTTACCATGCATTTTTCCATTTAAGAGCATGCATTTTCCATGCACACAACTGTCACTCTTAGCCATATTGTAATATGTGCATGTTCATTTGTGGTGGGGTTAACTGCAATGCATCATAATGGTCATCACAGGAGCCTATTCACAGGAGCTGTAACATATTGGGACATACATTTCTGTAGGTGTTGCCACTGTGCTATCAGGGTGTATCATTGTGTGTACATAGGTGCAGCGTGTGTGTTGGTGTTAGATGTGGGTCAGATCTCCTCATGTACCTTGGGAGATCTCAGAGCTAAGTATGTATCTCAGAATATAGCTGCACTGTATGTTGTTGAGGGCCTGTCCAGAGTATGTCTGTTGTGGTCTGAATGAGTGTTGTGCATGTCATCATTCAGAAATTTTCTAGTCTGTATAATGCCTTTGTGCCACCTTACCCGATGTGTCTGTGTGCATGTGTGTGTGTGTGTGTGTGTGTGCACTGTGTGTGTGTGTGTGTGTGTGTGTGTTGCATGTGCATGTGTATGTGTGTGTACAGGTGTAAAGTATATGTCTTACTATCCTGAGTATTAACTTACATATGTTGTCTTCCCCACTGGGGTGATGAAGCCGGTGTCTTATCTTGTGGCACACATGTCTGTTCAGTGTCTGATGATGATGTGAGTGTGGTGGACACAGGTGAGGTGGGTGGGCATTGGTTGGGTTGAGCCATTGGTTTCCATCACAATTTCTCACACAGTCCCATAGTGTCCCCACAAAACCCCAGTTCAGCAGCCAGCACACACAGAGAGTGCCCACAGGTGGGGTGGGGAAAGTGGCGTGTGGTTGTAGGGTAAGTGGTACGTAGGCACTAAGTGTAGGCACTAGCTAGGCAGCTAGAGGTAGGCAAGTCCCACCACACAGCCTAGAGTAGTGCTCGCTCTCAAGGACTGCTTTCACACATGTGTCCGAAGGTGTCACTGTCACACAGGTTTCATTCTGACATGTGTTCAAGCAGGCATGAAGCACAACACACATCATTCTGTCTGTCTGCGGAAACACATGGTCAGAATGCAACACACCAGACAGATGGTCAGGGTCATGAATGCAACACCTGGTGCCATGCATAGTTGTTTGATGAGATTATGAGATGTGGATGAGAGAACAGTCATTGCTGATGATGCTATGTGTCTGTGTTGGAACATGTGTTGGGAGTAGGATCGCCATCAGATGGAGGCTGGAAGTAAATAAGACTGGGCACTCCCATCATTCAGCACAAAGGTCACACGCCTTCAGGGCTGGCCACCATTGGGCACTACTACACAAGACTAGGTGTCCACACCACTCCCAAGCAGACTGGTCCCATCCACACACCAGCCCACTAGAGGCACAGATCCAGCAGACAGCAATCACCATGGTGGATTAGTACTGTATCTGGCCTTGGCCTGAGCAGGTATTGCCAGTGGGGCTTCTGCTGTAGACCAGTTCTCCTGTCCATGTGAGACTTCTGTCTGAACTGTCCTTCTTGCCATACTGTCCCATATGACACTGTACTTCACCACAATGCGGTCCCATGACCACATGGCTACACTGTGTCACACAACAACACACACAGACTGTGTGCATACAAACACTCACACATCTCACACACACACAAGCTCCACACACAACCCACACACACACACACACACACACACACACACACACACACACACACACACACACACACACACACACACACACACACACAACACCACATGTGATGATGCAGTGCCTGTGATGCTGCCGACACCACACCACACACCCACACATGTTCATGTGATGCCTGTTGTATCCCCGTTATCCATACCATTGACATGATGCAGGGGGTCTGACATCTGACGACATATACTACTATATAACTGTGTTGTTATGGGTATATATCAAAGTGCATGCACCTTTTTAGCCATGATGCATTATTGCTGTTAGTACTGCTAACTGACTGTAGTCTCACATGCTGTATTCTGTTTCTTTTCCAGGTATCTGTGTGTCTGCAGGGTGTGGGCCTGCTGACATTACCAACAATGAGTATGGCAGAGTGGAAACACAGTGACCTTTTAATAGCCAAGGTGCAGCTGTATATGTACATATTTACCAGGTGTGTATGCATGCAATGGTGTGTGAGAGACACTGGGGGCAGACAGTGTGACCTTGCATACATACCCCTTGACATGTCCAGCTAGCCTTCATACATATAACCTGTGTGTTCTGTAGTACCACAGGCTCATACATACAGGGGAAGTTATGTGAATATTGGCACTAGGTCCCCCACAAGCCTAGCCATTAATGTAACCCCAACAGATTCACATTCATGACCTGCCCCTGCTGATAGCCAAACCTCTACTTGCCCAGTTTTTACAAACAATACTGCTAGATACATAACAGAAATACCACAGAGGTAACGTAGTGTTGCAGTACCTGCCACTACTATTCAAGTGGATGACAATTGCAGAGGCTGTAAGGATTGACAATGGTGGGTACAGAGGCCCTTAACATGGTAGAGCCACCTGAAATGCACACACTGCTGCATGGGAACACGCATTGAAACACACAAACACACAAAGTTGACACTTCTCATATTAGATGACCCACATATTTATGTACAATACACAGTGATATGACAATTGCATGCACCACAGTGCCTTTGTGTTAGAAACTGTGTAACTGTGCTTGTAATGTGGATGACATCTGTAGAGGCTGAAACTAGATTGGCAATGGTGGAGCTCACAGGGTGGAAGGGGCACACCAAATAGCATAAACATTGCATACATACTGTAAAGACAGGCACAGGGGATATGCATATTGTAACATATACACACTTACCAATAGATTACTAACCCTATATATCCACTTGTATGTACTATAGTGCTATGAATACATTACATGCACCACAGAAATTATATCCTGGGGACATAACCTACTACCTCCTACAACAAATAATCTTGGGAATGTCTTCATAGATGGTGGGATAAAACATCCAAAATAACAACTGGTCTCATATATTGCTCTTACAGACCTGGACAAGTGATAGAGTAACAGACTTTGTATCAGCATGATGTTTCAGACAAGTATGATGTCTGATGCTTGACATGTCTGTCGCTACGGTAACTGTGACATATTTTGCAATGATTATTCATAAATGCCCATTGTTAGGGGACACAGACGACATTTGAAAACATCTAGATATTCCATATACATTTGTACAGATGACTGGTATGGCCTGTATAGTTAACATGGTGCATGTAAGGCAGATGTCATTAACTGCTTCCTTAAAGTAATGCTATGGGGGGAGTCAACAGGCCTTAAAATGGTATAACCAATGCACACAACAGCTACAAGGGATATGCTTCACACACAACCACACACAGTACTATAGTTGCCAGCATTGGGATTAGAACCCCTACCTAATTGTTTGCACTATAGCATTACACAGTTATTGCACATGCCACAGAGTTTATAGGGCTAAAGAGTTTATACAGGTAATTTTAAGGTGAATGACATCAGCGGGCCTTGTAAAGTTGTCCAATGGGAAGTGAACTGGGCTGAACATGCCTCAAAATGGTATAACCCACATCCACAGAGGATATGGTTTAACTATCTAGTTATTTGTACTGCAGTATTACACAGTTATCACATGTGCCATGGAGCTTATAGGATTGAAGAGTGTCCCAAGGTACGTCTAAGGTGAATCCCATCAGCAACCCTTGTAAAGTATGGCAATGTGAAGTGCACTGGGTGGGAAAGGCCTCAAAAGACTTTAAACTACACACACACACACACACACAGACACACACACACACACACACACACACATACATACTTGCCAGAACTGAGATTAGAACTCCTGCCTATCTGATTATTTGTACTATACTATCATGTAGTTATTGCATGCACCACATAGCTTATTGGGCGGAGAGCTGTCCAAATGTACTTCTAGGTTGAATAACATTAGCAGCCCTTGTAAAGTATGGCGATGGGAAGTATACTGGGTGGGAAAGGCCTCAAAACACTTTAACCCACAAACATACACACAATCACATTTGTCAGAACTGAGATTAGAATACCTACTGATCTAGTTAGTTGTACTATAATGTTATACAGTTATCACACACACCGTAGAGCTAATAGGGCTGACAAACTTCTAAGGTGAATGACATTAGCAGATCTTGTGAAGTAGAGCAATGGGAAGTGTACTGAGTGTGAAAGGCCTCATAATACTTTAACCTACAAACATACACACACACACACACACACACACACACACACACACACACACACACACACACACACACACAGGCAGGTGATGTGATATTACAACCCCTACCTCAGTACTATTACACAATGGAGCTCACCTTCATGCTGGCACATACAACTGTTTACAACTGGTTTGTAACTCTCTGCAGCAGGACATCACTCTATGCCTTTCAGGGTATGCCTGTCTATGACTCACTCTCTATGTGTGTCTCCCTGTGTGTCTCTCTCTATCACTGCCTGTCTCTCTCTTCCCCATGTATATGTGTGTGTATCTTTGCAATATTGTTATATGTTGCCCATATATATGTCTGTGTATCACATGCAACAGATGTAGATCTATCACATATGGGCTACCTACACCTAGCTGAGGGTGATCCTGTCTGATGGGTGTGAGTAGAGTCAGTTAAGGTGTACATAGCTGTCTGTATACAAAGACATCTATGCACAATACACTTATATAGTCTGATGTGGATTTAGACATGGACTGTAAGTGTAGGAGCATGCCCAGTATGACCTTCTATAGTAAGAGTGGGACTCCATTCCAGAGATAGTTGTACTCTGGTCCATGGTTTTGTGTGTTACAGCCATACCTCTCAACCTGTTAGTGTAAGGAATCTGGAGATAGCTTACCAGAATGGGGAGACAATGGGCCAAATATAGGAAGATACTGTGAATATTGCTCTTACTGATGTGTAAAGTTGCTAGTGTAACAGGGTTTGTTTTAGCAGACGTTTTCTGACATAGAGGACATCTGACACTGTAATGTATTGTGTTATTACTTACTGACAGAAATTCTCAGATCATCACAGTGATTTACCTGATAAATACAACATGTATGACGCACAGACCAAAATTATGAGCCAAACTATAGACATTCTTGCCTAATCCAGCCAGTTGAGTGGTGTGGCTATAGCCGATTGGCTGATGAAGCAGTGTAAACAGTCCAGCACCTCAGTGATATACTGGCTGGGGATCACCTCCTTGTGTGTTATTCTTCTTAACTGAACAGTGATATCCCAGTGTGACTCATACCTCTCAACTGTACAGTTCTTTGCAGAATGTCCAAATGTTTGTCTCATAATTTTGGTCCGTTTATCAAAAAATTGTTGTTTTCTGGCAAGTTAATGGCACATAATTAAAGACTGATGTTAGAAAATAATGACAGAACATTTGAGTTTCAGACTTCATAACCTTCAGAAAATTCATGCTAATGTGAAACCTGTTATTCCATCAACTTTCTAAGTTTGTAAGACCAATATTTAAATACCGTCCCTAGTTTTGGGACTTTGTCCCACTTTTATTTATGACCTTGTCCAGATTTCTTGCTGTAAAAGGTTGAGAGGTATGGGTGTGGGTACAGAGTGCATTTTACTTAGCAGAGATGTTCATTATATGTGTGGTATATTCCACATAGCACTGTGATTTCCAGGTATGTCAGTGGCAGAGCAGTATAAGGTAATGTGGTGAACCAGTGACAGACATTTGTTTATAGGTTGAGAGGTTGATATGAGGCTACTGGGCTCTTGGCCCTGAAGCCCTTATAGCCCTCACAGACGAGAGTGTAGCCCATGTTAAAGCATGTCAGCACTCGGAGCCCCTGTACAGCAAGGACACAGGTGGCATCACAGAACTGTATTTTCTGTTTCCCATGCACTTATACAAGGAGCATTTCACAAGGGGTATTGATGCACTCGGCTTGATGTGGTCAGGGAGTGTATTCCATAAAAGTCTGTGGGGCACGTATCTGTCACACTAATAAGCCCTATTGATATCACAGACCATTTTGATGCTGAGACTACAGGTTGATTGAGTGAGCCTTGACTTCCAGATGTGCAAGAGTCCCATTAAGGCAGGGTCTGGATTGCTTTGTATAACAGATGAAGGTCACCTCAGAGGAGTCTGTATGGAACTGAGTAGAAGAACAGTGCTGTTTGCCTATATGTATAGGGTGGGTGCATGTGGTCCTGTATTCTTCCAGTGAGGAACCTCTGTGGTCACTCCAGCTGCTGCATGTGCTTTGTGAGGTACATGCTGAAGGGGGCATTGTACAAAATAATTAGCCTTATAAGGTTAGAATATGTGGATCTTATGACCTCTTTGTCCCAGGATGAGATACCCTTACTTTTGTGTTGGCCCATCTATGAAGCTTTCTGTACAATGGAATCAACATGGTGCTCAGACTTCAGGTTGCTATAAACCTGGGTGGCCAGATGCATCACTACTGATTGTGTATGTAGGATAGGACATTGTTGTTAATGTGATAATATGTGGGAATGTCAGTCTTCCTAAAGGGGATGATGATGCATCTGCAGGCATTCAGCTTGAGGCCATGTTTCTGGCACCAATCATTTGTTTTGGTGAGACCCTATTGTAGGACATCCACTTCACTTTGGGTATTGATGATTGTTCCCAGCTTACAGTCATCTGCCAACTTGGTCAGCTGTATGCCAGTGTTTGTGGCTTGACCTCAGGGAAGTATATCCCATATACCAGAAGCCCCCAGACCAATCCCTGGGGTATACCACTCATTACGGGTGTACTGCTTGATTGGCTACCCATATTATGATTACATGGGTTCTATCAGTGAACCAGTTTGCTACCCATCTGGTAACATATGGATTACTGCCTAGTTAACAGAGTTCATGTACTATGGCCAAGTGGGGAATAGTGTGTAAGGCTTTGGCTGAGTCAAGGTAGCCAGAGTGCATCACCTTTCCATCATCCATGCCTTTGTTGGCTGTCTCAGGGAAGTCATACAGAGTTCACTGACATACCTCCCCTTGAGAAAGGCAGACTGTGTGGGGTCAAGTATTTGGAGTTTGCCAATGTCCCTGTTAATGAGGTCCATGATAATCCACGATGATCTATAATGATAATACCTCAGATGGTTTGTGTTGCTTTACGCTATTATGTGACTACATGTTGGCCCTAGCTGTCAACCTGTCACAAACTGACATCCATACAGGCCCATATATGACACTCAGACACATGCCTACACATGGGGACAGGGTGTTACTAATGCTCTTGCAAACATAGACAGCTGGGAGACTGCTTTGGCATAAGCTTGATTTTTCTTATGGGTATGATGTCTGCTTCTCCACTGTCTGCCATTGATGTTTTGACATGAACCGTTCTTGTTTGGCACATAGTTTGGCAGACAAATGCAATGTTAGGACAAGTAGAAGAGATATATGAGGCATACTTGTGGTCCTTTTGTGACAGCCTGTCATTCCTGGGGTATGGATGGTGTCCAGTGACCTGTTGGCAGTGCTGACACAGTAAGGTGGCAGCCATTTAACACCTGGCCATACACTGACTTCCAGCTACCTGATGTCCTGCTAGGCAATGTGTACGTTACTCCAAGCTGTGTACTGTCAATATGTGTGTCCCCCTGTCCCTGACTTGTCCAGCTTTCCTGCAGTGACAGATATTGACTTCTGGACAGTGTGCGCAACTCCTACCATAGGTGGAGCAGCATGCAAAAGAGTTGGCACAGAAAGTCTGGGAACATGGACCCTGTCAACAATAGTACTGCACCTAGGCCACTAAGCCACAACAGCCAAAAGTAAGTGGTGCCCACTTCCTGAGAGTATTAACCACACATATACATAGCTCACTGACCCCTCCATACTGTGGGTACATGACAAATGATCAAGTTGATTGGGACAGCCCTGGGAATGTGTGCTCTACTGCTATTACCCTACAAACATACATGTTACGACATTTCTATGGGGACACATGTGAGTTGGGGGGCTTACCTGCCAGCTATACACATTTGCACAGACTGTGCAGATGTTGGCTTTACATTTTGGCTCCATTTAGCATAATGTTGTTCCTGTCTTGGAGAATACTGGCATATCACTAAAGACTAAAGGTTAGAATGTATTGACAGACATCTGAGTTTCAGACTTCCTACTCTTCAGAGACTTCATGCAACTGCAAGACCTGCTGTGATATCACTGTGTAAGTCTATAGGAGGACTATTTAATCATTTACCCTATTTGTGGGCCTTTGCCAGACATTTCTTAATGGTTTTCTATGGCTGACTTACTGGGAGAGGCTGAGAGGTGAGTATGGAGCCACAACATTGACATCCATACATGTGACCTATGCCCCCCACTTTATTTGTCCCCCACATACACTGCAGTGCATTTTGTCACCTAGAGGACTACTGCATACTCTGTGGAAGCCAGTATTGGACAGACATTTCCTGTTATCCCACATAGCTGTCAGTTGTCTGCTGCTATCCCGGTAGGCCACCCCATTCCTTTACATGATGCAGCAATACCTTAGATATGCTACCAAAATGTACTACTCCATTCATCTATTGTTAAAAGAGTGAATTGCCTTGTGCCTGTCGCAGTTGTGAGGACAGTGCTTGAGGGCTGGCTCTGTCAGATGCATGCAGTATACGGCCTATACATGGTAAGGTACAGGTAGTGTGATGTGCGTGGCATCCATTTTACTGTGTGTGTGAGTCAGAGAGAGGTGTCAGTCCCTGGGTCCCTAGGTTCTCAGTGCATGTGCTATGCATTGCCTCTTTGCCAAGGCCAGGGCATACTGGGCATGCCTACATCTGCCTACAGGGGTAGGCTCAGGGTGTTCTTACTTTGAGTCCCCCTGTGCCTGTGGAGACCTTGGCAATGGTGGGGGGCTGTGTGCCCCTTTCCTGTGATGTTCCTGCCTCAGCTGTTTCCACAGGATCATATCTAGTATCTCCAGATCATGTAGCCCCTGGAAGGTTACCCTGGGTCTGAACACTCTTCTCCTCCTCAGTCTGGGCCAGTTGTCAGCATTATCCTCATCACCACCTCAGTCTGTAGCACATACAGATGCAGCAAAGCAGCAGCAGCCCTTATCATTTTGTCAGTTAAAATTCCCACGTGTGTACACCAATTGTGCAGAGTTTGTGGGAAAAACTGAATGAAAGGTGTTTGCATACTTTATACTGGTGTGCTGCAGATGCTGCATGTGTGATTGGCTGACTAATATATTCCACCTGCCTGCTATATTATTGATGGGTTTGAATGGGCCACTGTGAGTGCAAAGTCCGTATTACTGATTTGTAGTTCATTTTCTTTGTTGTGCTATTTTCTTTTTTCCCCTCTATTTCTGCTGTGTTTAAGCCCCACAGCATGCTGTGCACACTGTTTTAGCTAGTGTAAACATTGATGAGCAGAAAAGGCCCTCCCCTGGACATGAACATACTTTTCAATTCTTGAACCAGCTAAGCACAGCTAAGCAGCCTCAGACATACCCCCTTGCTTAGGAGCCAAAGAGCTCCAGTGTGCTTACACCAAGCATGACACACCTCCTTTTCATGTCAGCTACTTCTTCTGCTTACAGCACCGCATTTTACCTGATACACAGTTAGGTACCCAAGGATATGGTCTCCCATTTTGCTATTCAATAAATTTAGCTTATTTACATACCCTAGTACCTTAGTCCCTATTTATACCCTTACACCAGAGACTATGTCCTTAGCAACCGCTGTTACCTGTTATTGTTATGAGTCTGCATGCTGCCCAGTATAATAGCAAAATTCATATTTCACATTTAATTGAGCTTTTACTGTTTTTTTATTTTTCATTTTCTGAACTATCGCGTTTGCACATCACTGCGCTCCACTTAAATGTCTGAAATCGAATGGAAAAAAAACTTTTGATTTTTGCAATTTTAAAACACCTTGGCCTGCCAATACAGTTATGTCAGAAGGAGGACTTGATGATTTCTAGCTTAGAATCAACCATGAACTGTGTTAACTAGAGATTCTCAGTTAATATGTGGAGATCTGAGAAGTAGGTACCGAACAGCAGAAGTCCCAGCACAGATTCCAGTGGAATCCCACTAGTCACATACATGATCTCAAAGGATGCTCTCCCTACTCTTATTGTGGGAGTCCTGGTTCTACACCACTTGGCTACCCACTTAACCACATACAAGTCAATTTGGAGCTCTTTCAGCTTGCTTGTTATATTTGCATGTGGTGCAATATTGAATGCCTTGGTGAGGTCAAGGTGCACTATTTGGATAGCTTGAACAGTTTACAGCCTGAGCAACCCTCTCAAAGAAGTTCACAAGATTCATTAGACAGCATCTACCCCTGACAAAGCCAAAGTGCTGAGGTTGAATTAGGTAAGATATTTGATATAACAGTAATTAATTAGGTCATTTATTATACCCTCCATGGCTTTGCAATATAGACTTTCTAGGCTACGGGTCTGTAATTCCTGTGTTCTGAGGTGAGACCACCCTTGTGGAGTGATACAACTGTTGTGTGCCCCTCCCATGGGACAAAGCCAGTTGTAAGGTTCAGGCTGAAGAAGTTGAGGAGTGGGGCCAGTAGTGGTTACTTAATGCTATTAATTAGAGAGCCGGGTATGTTGTCAGGTTCCAGGGATGAGGTATTCTTTGTTTTGAAGAGTACCTTCATTACATGCTATTTCTTGAAGATTGGTGGATTGATTCTATAAGGGATAAATGAGTATAGAATACGTGTCTCTGGGATGAAGTTGGTACTAAATGTATTTGTCATTATGTTAGCAATATCCACTGGATTGGACTAGTTATTAGCATAATGAGTAATTTTGGAGCAATGCTGGATGTTATTCCTTTTTTTCCTGACATAACTAAAGAAGGATTTGCAGCTGTCTTTGGCTTCTATGAGTAGTCTGAGTTCATGGGATGCCTCCATAAATGTCCTTATTTTAGTTTCTTAGTTAGTTGTTTGATGTTTTCCTTAATTTGGGGGCTGTTTGTTCTACTATATTGGTTTAGGAGTTTCTTCTTTATTAAGTAGTTTATTAATGCTTGAGGACCACCATTTTGGCTTTCTTTTACACCTTCCCATTTGGTTGAATTTAATTGAGACTTCCAAATTTAATACAGTTGTCCAGGTGCAAGTAGAACTTTTCTGTATAACTCTTTGCAGTGTGAACATTATGGGTAATACCATTTTAATGAAACATAGAGACTTTATCATAGAATCTTAACGATTTTTTATTTTTAATGTCCATGAATTCTGTGATATTTTTCTGTCAGTATGGATATTTTGATGGAAAAAAATACAACTTTGTGGTATGATTTGACCAATGAGGGGGATAGTTTCTGGATGGTGCATAACAATGCTAAGATAGGTATGACCAGGTCAAGAATGCTCTGTTCTCTTGTAGCTTAATTAAAAATCTGATGGAGTGACTTCTAACTTATAAATTCTGATAATTTTGAACATATCCTGTGTTAGTAATCTAGGTCTCCTGGTTAACCATTGTGTAGTTAAAGTCACTTAAGATAACAACATTCTTATTTATGAGAAATTCATCAAGAATATTTAGGTATGTTAAGAGATTTTTTGCTAGACACACACATAGAGGGTTCTTTAGCATACTGTGATCTGAAAGCTGATCTTATTTAGCATGATTAGCATCTCTATCAGCTCTGCTTGAGGGTCTCTACATACCTGTCTTGATATAATGTGGTACCTACAAAATATGAATACATCAGTTCTAAAAGAGTGATAAGCACAAAACCCAGGATGGTGTGAAAACAAGGGGATAGGGATGGTATAAAATGTTAGGAACCAGAGCAGATGGCCTAATGGGGTGTTCCTCCTGTGGAGTCAGAAGAGCATCCATCATGCCACTGGAAATGGCCATACCTATGTGTGATAGTTGCCATGGCCAGGGGTAATAGTCATGCAGTTGCTGGAACAGTATGTGCCATCTGTGTAAGACTGTCATGCAGCTGTTCACCACACCTCAGAACCCTTGCAAGGCCTAGGTGGGTATTTGTCACTATCCTCATGGATACATCAATGAACACCATTTAGGCCAATATTACCCTCAGCAAGCATATTACTTTGCATGCAGTGCTGATCATCCTGTAGTCGTTTCAGTGGCTGCATATTCCCATGCAGGTCAAACAGCATGCATGCCATCTCTACCATGGTGTGCAGAGCAGCTGTCTATGCCAGGACCATTGATCTACATATCCACTGATTAATGCAAAATCTTGTACACAGGTCTGTGAATGACCTGAAGCCATGGTGTCAATGACCACCAACATGCTTCTCCTGTAGGACAGATGTGTGTACATTGGAGGTAGTGCAGCTGATAAATGTTGTCCAGGGTGATAATTCTTGTATACCATATTGGGGCTTACATGCACAGGTGATGTCAGAGGTTCAGCCTGCCGCTACACTGTCAGATCATTGTGGGGAGGTGTGCATGCCCACCAAGATCACTGCCATCATTATCAGCCACATGTTATTTGCTGACATCAGTTAAGTGTCTACTATTGCTGGACAAGCCACCAGTACAACCAGTGAAATCATAAAGGTAATTCCCAGGATTCAATAAAGCCCATGTAGGCTCCGTGTAGAGCCTACACAGAATGTACCATATACATAACCACAGTTCACCTCGGCAGCACTCCATGCATATTAATCATGGCAAGCTGCCAAGGGAGATCACAGTAACATAGATATTGAATCTGTGTAGGCAGTAGTGTAGTATCCCATGGTTGTGGACATTATGTACAGTAGAAGAATCCTTATAATGTACCCTGCTAGTGTAGAAATATGTGTGAATTGTAGTATGTTTGTTTTATTTTTGTATTTGTTTTAATTTTTTAATGTTGTTTGCACAGCGCGGTGTGGGGTGCAACAGTGCCAAGCTGAGCTTACATATACACAGCTGACACCTACCAGACATCTAAAATAAAAACTGGATGTAATTCATTATTTATTTTGCTTTCTTTTAATGTCTGTTTAAGCAGCAGGGCATGGAGTGCAGCAATGCCAAGCTGCACTTACACATGCACAGGTGACATCTGTCAGACATCTAAAAAAATAGAAACTGAATGTAATTAATTATGCATTTTTGTTTATGAGTTTTTATTTCATATTATGAATGGCCATCTGCATGGCATGGTGCAGTGCTTAGCAATGCTAACAGCTAGCTTAGTAGTATATGTGAAGGTATACTGGTTTGCTTACTATCCAAATAGCTGCATTGGTAGAGTCACAGCCTAGAGTTGTTGTAGCTCCTGGGTTTGAGTTCCCATCAGTCATACCTTTTTCACATGTATTGCTGTGGAAATGTGTGAGGTGACCCAAAGGGTAGTTTAATTTAAAAACAAGCTTGTTACATTTGAAAAAGGTGTGCGGTGCTAAGCATTGCTTAAACATGGTTAATGGGTACCCTTATTTGCATGTTGCTAAGCTTCACTGAAACACAATTGTGTGAATTTATGAGATGCTGAGCACCACTAAGCAGGTTTGTGCAATGCTAAGAAGCACAGCAATATTTTGAATGTTGCAGTATAACACCTAAGGGAGGGAAAACAGCCTATATTAAGGGCAATAGGTGGGAATTCTCCAGATTGTTTGTTGGATTCCTGGTCCAAAACTATGAACCCTGGCTATTTCAAGGCAGTTACCAGGGCACAGAATGTAAAGCTGAAGCCTGGGATTGGTTGGCCAGTGATCTTACCAGTGCTACTGGTATCCCCCACACTGATGAACAGTGTCATCACCACTATGATGACCTGAAGCAAAGGAAGAGGGGAACCTTGAACACCTGGGTCCAACAGGCTAGGGCTGGGCATACCCCACAGATATGTAAGTATGTTTGCCACTACTTTAATAAAATATAAGCTGAATCTGTGAAACCGGTTTGCATAATGGTGTGCTTCTCTTCCAACAGCTGCAGTTGAATGGGCTTACGATGTACAGTCTCATGCTGAGCACCTGGCCAGGATGCGCCATGAGTATGGTAAGTATGGATATTTTCTGATAACTGTGGTTCAATAACAATAAACAACAACAATAAGTAATAAGGTGTAAAGCAGGATTGTGGTTTCATAACAATGTGTTAAAATCAGTGCAGTAGGGATGTATTCCTTGTATGTCTGTTCTAATCTTGCTGCAGTCAATGGTACAACTGCTATAAATAAAGAATGCAAAAGTAATTGCCTGATAAATGTATTGCACAACCTACAGTATGGTTCAGGGCTGTCTGCAGCCCACTTTCAGTCACATAATCCTCTTTATTCCTCCCACTCCAGGAACAAGATATATGGGTAAGGTAGCCTATGTTCTTGGCAGAACCTGCTAATGTAGTCAGTCAGAGGACACTGACAATGGCCATGACTGCAAAGAAGGGAATGGCTACAAGGGGTACTCAATTAATGCTGTCTGAAGGAAGACCACTGTTGACTGGCATTATTGTAGCATAGGTCAACCCAATGCTACCTTTCCAGATTATGACTATCAGAGACTTGGCTGTCCACCAGCTGACATACCATTCTGTAAGTAACCTACACAGTTTTCAGCAACACCTGCTGGCCTAATATTGTTAAACACCTTGTCAGGCCATGGCAGGTGGAGTAAGTCATATTGCCTTCATCCATTGCATAGTGTAATCCTCAATGAAGTCCACCAGTTAAGGTAGGTAGGCATGATCTGCCCTTGAGCAAAACAAACTGTGTTTGGTCCAGTGTCAGTAGGTGTACAACATTGTTACTGATCATATCCATGCTAACTCCTATCATGGCTTTACATATCAGATGACTGTGAGATCTGGGACACTGCTTGGCACTGCATGCTAGTTGTCCTCTGTGCAAATAGGTATTGCAGTTACTTCCATCATGTTCCAAGAAAAGAGTCAACCAAGGTGTCTGTACATAGCACAGACAAACAATGGAGGGAATTGTAATATGTATACCCTGTGAAAATAAGGTGGGAGGTTTTACTCAGGTATTCTACAGTTGGCCACTATTCAAGTGGTGCATACTGAAAGGACACAATTACCTTGTGAAGAATGCAGAAAGCAGGGGAGTCCCCTGAATTGCTGGTGCCTGCCTATTACTACTGCTGGTCTCACCATAACCACTTTATGATGGGATACCATGCTCCAATACTTTTTCTGTCATCACACGCAATATTTTACTATGGAGTTCATGATGAGAAGCAGGACACAGCCTGTTTGTTCATCCACATGGTTGTCCCACATCATGAAAGGTTCTGTAGGCTTCGCATACCCTCCTCCAGATAGATGCCTTGATTAGTAACCTGAACAATCAGTTGGCCTTTGCATGTATTATGCCTTCTGTACCAGGGCTGGTGGTATGTCATTAGGGAACTGACCAGATGGTGATTAGGAGTAAAACTGCAGCATCACAATATAATGTGCAATGTCCAGTGACATACATGTTCAGGCTTGCTGAAACAAGCAGTACAGCGGTGGTGATCCATCTTAGATGACATTTTCACAGCACTTCATGCATCCTGCCCTTCAACAGATCAATGATGGATATCTGCATAACATGGCTGTGAGGCTTACTGCAGATGACTGGCCACCTTTGTCTAAAGTGTGTCTGCCTGCCACATGTCCTAGGTATGTCATATTGTATAGTTATGTACCCACAACACATGTCTGTGTTCCCACTTCATGTCACACAACAACCAGTTTGCTGTGTGGTTGCTTGACAGGCATTGTATGCTTGCAAGGCCAATGTAATGTCAGCAAAGTCGAACAAGTCCTCTCTGCATACATGGGCATCCACATCTTCACTGCATGGTGTGCCTACAAACATTGTGTTTCAGGCTGTCAACTCTAAGGGTGTAGCAGCATGATCCTAACTTTGCAGGACTTGCACAGTGTCACATTTGTAGGTATGATATTGGGACAATGCCTAATGATAGGATTATGGTCAATCCTAGGTCCACATGGCTGGCAAAGCATTGTATGGCACACTGTCAGGTGTTGTGTTACCTTACGGGACTTACACAAAGGTGACATGTTACATTTCACCATCTGTCATGGCATTGGCTAATGATGGCATGCTGTGACATACACACAAGCATTACCGTATTGCTAATGGTACTATCAATGATTGCTGATGAGATGTGGAAAGTGTCCCCACTCCTTTACTCCTATGCCACACAAAAACAATGTGTGACAGCTGTGACTGTACATCAGACCTTGATTCCATGGTGTCTCTCACAGCAGTCAGTACATATAGCAATGAGCATTTTGCCAATATGCACAGCTCATCTCCTGCACCACCCACACCCACATCGCACACACTTGCATGTGTGCAGCTCCTTACCAGACATATTCACAAAAAATAGACGCCTCAGAAAATCCTACCTCTGGACTGCACAGTACACATAATAGTGCATGCACAACTGTCTCACCAGTTAAACACCTGAGGCAAAACACAACAGCAAACTTATTCATAGGTGATTACATCTTGAGAGACATTGATGTCCATGTCACCAGGTTACATATGGGAAATATCACAGTTAGCTGTCTCTTGGTTGGCACGATACACCATACCACACATTGCCACAACTCAAGGAATATCAGGTAACATAATGATGACATCATATTTCCTGCAGATGTGTACAACTAGGGACATACATCACCAGATTGTATGCAGACACGACTGAGCTTAGACACTTCGTGTGTCTTGCAAGTATGCCCATAGCTTTCAGCTGCATTTGACCTTCACCTGGGATGATGGTTCAATACACAAAGAAAATGATGGATGTCAATAATTGCCTTAGTGTGTAGTGTCATTGTAATGGAATCCATTACATATATGCCTGAGATTACTTGCTCAACAGATGTCAATGCTTTGCCAGAGGTGGTCTTCATCTCTTACCCCTGGGATTTTGAATACTGGCCAAGGCTGCTGACACCCCATAGTGCATCTTATAAGCACTATCTGGTGGGAAAACTTTCCAATGAGAATGCCATCTTCATACAACACAGTTATGCTGCTACATGCTGGGAATGGCATCACTAAACCTCACTGTGTGGTAGGTGTCCCCACCTTGGAATATGCAGAAATTTGTGCAGTCAAAGACACCTGGTTCAAGGCTGTGGACAGCATCACAGTCATACCAGACTACATGTCCTTCCACATGTTCAGACCTCAAGCTGACATTGTGCAAGGTAATGCAGGTGGTGTGTACATATTCATTAAGGATAGATATACATCCAGATTTAGTGAAACACTATGCTTTCTCAGACACACTGCAGGTGCTATTCACTGCTGGAAGGGAATGTAATCAAGCCATTGCCAGCTACAGGAGCAGCTCCATGAATCCAGACACCCATTGTACTTATTTGAATGTACTTGTGTCTGTCAAGGTATATCAGTACACCATGGTTTGGAATGGCATTAAGTAACCACCAACTGTGTTGCTTAGTCATGCTGAAGCTCACTTGCCAAAATGTTATTCCATGTCCTTAACTACAATGCCCCAGACCAGTGGTGTGACATCCCCACAAGAGGAGCCACTGTAGTGCTTCATGTGTTTTCCAGTATGTGTGACCACTGCAACCCCCCAGTGTAAGGTCCTCTTGGTGAGATATGACCATAGATCAGTCTCATTAAAACTATCAGACCTAACCCCCTTGCAGAAAATACAGATATACTTCAACAAAACCAATGTATTACCTCCTATTGGATGGTTTATATAATGTGACTGCACCTCCCCCCTCAGATGGGACAAGCAACTATGCAGAGCTCTACACCCATATATAATGTCAGCAACAATACAATTGCATAGACTCAGCTCTACCTGACAGGAGGAACACAAGCTCCTCATGGCACAGCAAACCTGCATGGTGGACAGCTGCCATTAGCAGGCTGTACAATAAGAGGTGGACATTGCTGTGGGACAGCTGGGGTGAGGGTTCTTCCTAAAATGGAGGCACAACCTTCTCAGCTAAAACAAGCACATAGTGTTGTTGTGATGCCATGTAGAAACAATATGTGACAAAATTAGCCTCCCCCACAAAGAACAACCACAACACACAGTATAGTTACATGTGTAACCTCAGAGGACAGGCCCAGATTATCTTTGAACTCGTACTTAATGATACCACATAGACTGGGTCTGTACTCATAGCTAACTTGTTGTCCCACAGGTTCTGAGTCAACTTAACAACATCTATTGGACATGCTAACATCCCAGGCTGCATCCTACATGGGATCCAAAAAGGATTCCTAACACCATTGAGAACTCCTTGCATTAATACTGTAACCACTGGTTGCATCTCAGCTTACTGGACAATGGTGACTTTTATCCCCTTGCACAGATGTGGTGCATCCACTGACCACTGGAACTATAGACCTGTTTGCCTGAGTAGCCATATCTGTATGCCTATGGGGAAAATTGTCATGTAGCTGATCAGCAAACATATATGTGATCTACAAACAGTTGACTGTACACAGTTGGGATGTCTGACAGGGAGATTATGGCTGTTAAACATGGTGGACATGTGCACAACAGTCACCAAGGGCCTAGTTGAGGGGACATCAGGGCATACAACCCTCTGGTCTTAGCAAAGCCATGGGACTCTGTCCCCCACTCAGGCATCATTAACAAAAGCACCCACTTCGGCATCCACGGTAATATCATATACGGGGTTGCTAAGTGGCTCAGTGATGACGCAGATATTCAAAATAAGGAAATCCACCTCCAGTAGCTGATCTTTAAGCAGCAGTGTTCAACAGGGCTCAGTCCTGGGTCATGTACTGCTTGTTATCCATTTAACCAGAATTTATTTATTTATTTTATTTATTTATTTGACATTTTTTGACCAGGATAGTCCGACTGGACAAATGCCCTTTTTCAGCGAAGGCCCAGGGAGAAAAGCTCCAAAGTAATATTATATAATATTTCAAATTACAGTAAATGTAAAAATATAGTGCGATTTTCTACAAGATGCATTAACAAAAATGAAGGCAAAAGAGACACACTGTACAACTGCATTTAAAACAGGTTTTCATAAGAGTGACACAAAGATGAGGGAACTGGAAACGGTGAATAAGATCAGCAGATTAGTAATAGTATTCAAATGGGGAGGGGGTGTTAGTACAAGTGAATGCCTAGTGAGTCCAGTAGAACTGGAATGATAAAAAAATGTTAGTAGAAGTAGTAATACAGCAGAATTCCAGAATAGATAAGTGAGGGTGGCAGTTGAGAGTCAGAATCAGAAAGGCAGAAAAAGATTGGGATGTAGAGGATGTTGAGATGTAGAAGAATGGTACTGGGTATTAGGTAGGAGGAGGAGGAGAATAAGGGAGAGTGGTAATAGGATTAGGACAGGATAGGTGGAGGTAGGTTACAGCAACATGTCCAGATGAGGGTTAGATGATGTTTGAGGGATTTCTTAGATTTGTGTCTGTGTGATATGCTTCTTAAGGCCAAGGGAAGCTTGTTCCAAAGGACAGCAAGTGAGTAACTATACAGACTCTGACCTGCAGATGTTTTTGGTTTGTAGATTTGTAATAAACATTGATCAGAGCTCGTAAGGGGATGGGAGGGGTTATAGAGTGAGACTAGAGAGGAAATACTTGGACAGGATGAGAGTTTATTGATGATGGAGTGGATGATATGTAGTTGGGTAGATTGGTTAGGGAACTCAAACTGCTTGAGTGATCTAAGAGCCAGACAGTGATGAGATTTGGAAGGCAAATTAGCAGCAAAACTTGCAACTTTGTTATACGTAGTTTCAAGTTTGGAGAGTAGCGATGACTGAAGGTTAGTAAAGATTTGTGAAGAGTAGAAAAGTTTGGGAAGATGGTAAGCATTGGCAAGTGTGGTCCTAGAATCAGAGGTGAGATATCTTTTGTTTCTGTGAAGGAGGCCAAGCTTTTGATGGGCTTTTTTGACGCAGTAATGAATGTGTAGGTCAAATTTCAGTTGATCATCTATGATTACTCCTAGTAGCTTTGTGTCATTATTGGGAGAGATCATGGTGTTGTTAAGTGAAGAATGTTAAATGAGGGTTTAAGCTGGTAGAGGGGTTTTAGGAGGAAGAGTAGGAGTTTTGTTTTTTTGGGATTGAGTATGAGTTGTTATTTTTTGTATGACAGGTTTCTGTGAGATTAAATGATGCTTGTGTAATGGTAAGCAGTTTGGTTGGGCTGTCTGCTATGGAAATAATTGTGGAGTCATCCGCGTACTGTATGAAAGATGATTGGCGACAGGATTTATAGAGTTCATTGGTAAAGATGTTAAAGAGAAGGGCCCCAAGAATGGACCCTTGTGGAACTCTATTTTTGTTGGGTAGAAAGGAAGAGAGAGCTGAGAGCCATTTAGCAGATAGCTGCCATTCAGAGAGACAGCTGTTAAACCAGGATAATGTTGAAGAGGAAAGGTTCATCTGGGAGAGTTTAGACAGAAAGATAGGGTGGCAGACAATGTCAAAGGTTTTGGACAGATCTAAGAATAAGCAGAAGATGATATAAGAGAATATTGAATGTCTTTGACTGACAATGTTGGCTGATGCCTGCAAACTGTGAGTGGCCATAGACTCTGTGAGTTATGTCAATGTCCTACAGGGTGGTATTGATGAACACATGCCTGTTGACATACTAATGGCAATAAACTCCATGCAAACATATATGTAGTATCATTTCCATCGGTGACACCTATGTTCTTGACAAGTAGCACATCAGTTGTACATACTCAGGGGTGATAGACCTGGGCATACAGGCCTGGCCACACAGGTTTACACCTAGTGTACCCAAGATCACTATGTCTCTCCAGTGGTAAGGTGAGAATCATATATCATAACTGATGGCACAGTCACCTGAAAGTGACATACTCATAACCTCCATGTACTCTTCCCTCAGCCTGCCAATATTTGAGTCCAATGGCCATTTGGTAATGTACCTTTCCAAGCACTACTGGCAATTGCACACAACAAATGGTCCCTGACAAGCAACCTTCATGTCTTCACTATTTGTTCAATAGAGTGGTCATTGTAGCCTGTGGTATATAGAATACTCAGAGGTGATGTTTGCCTTGCATACAGGGCAATGTATGACCCTACTTGATTGGAAATGCTGCATATCTGTAGGTGGCATGGTACATGGATTACTCACTTTAAGGACATTAATCTGGTATGCAACATTAGTAATACATGCTGGTGGGAGAGATTTGTCTAGCACACTTTAACACACCTTTGAAACAGACTCATGGCTAATGGCAAACAGAGCACCTCCTTGTACATCATCAGATACCATCTGTATGAATAGCTGGGTGACTGTCATTTCACCACAGGGCTTCTCCCTGTGTCCCACATGGACAGCGGCAATATGTGCTAATCATGTAAATAAGGGTATAAATTTAGTTAGGATAATGAAGGCTGTAGGGTCATTATGCTACTAAAGTTCAAAGATCCTATGATTCCATAAACTGATGTAAAATGCTCTAATAGCCACACACACAAATCTGGATACCTTGAGGATATCACCATTTCTAATTACTATTTACAGGGCCAGGCACAGCACACACACACACACACACACACACACACACACACACACACACACACACACACACACACACACACACACACATACTCCAAGTTGGTTGCTTGTAGATTACAGCAGTTGCCTATCTAATGCTACACACTACAGATCACAGTACATGATGGACGTGCTACACCTCAAGTCTGCTATTACAATCTCTTAAGGACATCTTATGGTTGATGACATCAGCAGGCCTAGTTGTGGTCAAGCATTTGGAGGCCTACATCACCTGCTACAGCCACAGTACTGCAAAATCTTATCTCTTTCTTTGTTACTGAGGTGATTGTCTTTTTATCATACAGAGATACACACACCAAATAGCCTGGAGTAAGATTAGAACCCCTACCTAACTAGTCTTACAACTACAGATCACAGTATTTATCGCATGTGCTATGGCTTAAGACTGACATTACAATGGCACCTGGTAGTCATACGGTTGATGAAGTCAGCAGGCCTTGTAGAAGAGGGCAGTTTGGAAACAGGTAGCAACTTACAGGGCCAAGAAGTGCAGAACTATTGCAGTTTGATAGTCAATGAAGAATTCACAGTCATTTTTCATGAGACACCTACACACACACACACACACACACACACACACACACACACACACACACACACACACACACACACACACACACACACACACGCACACATGCACACACACACACACACACACACACACACACACACACACACACACACACACACACACACACACACGCACACACACACACACCAAGTGGCCTGAAATGAGATTAGAACCACTACCTAACTAGTCTTACACACTACAGCTCACAGTATTTTTCTCACGCACCATAGCTTAAGTCTGATTTTATGATAGCAGCTGGTAGTCTTAAGGTCAATGATATCACCAGGCCTTATAGAAAAGAACAGTTTGGAAACAGGCAGCAACCTACAAGCCAAAAAGTGCAGAACTACTGCAGTTTGATAGTCAATGGGGGATACAAAAGCAAACACACCCCAAGTGGCCTGGAGTGAGAGTAGAACCCTTACCTAACTAGTCTTACACACTATACAACACAGTACTTATCGCACACACACCATAGTTGGTGTCAGCTTTAGACATGACTGCAGGTAAATTATTTGTGGATTACACAAACTAGGCTTGTGTTAAACAGCATCTGTGGTGTGCAGAGTGAAATTGCTTTGTACTGTTATCTGCATCTAGTAGTCTGGTAGTCAGATAACTGTTATTTATCCTAGCTATGTGGCTACAGTTACCAGTTTGGCCATATAGGGCTGTTTGCATGTGGATGGGCAAGCCTGTGGGCAAGAACTATGTGCTCTGTCCATGCTTGGGTAGACTACATTATACATTACATCACCTGCTCACCTGTTGCTGCATGTGTGATGACATCCAGCAGGCACAGAGGTCTGTATGTAAGTGCATTATGTATGACTGAGCCCTTACTTTGGATTCTTTGAGCAACATTATGGATGTGTGATAGTGCATCTTTACTCACCATTTTCAGGGTATATAGGAAAATACAGACATCCACGCACACATATTCATGTATATAACAGTGATATATATAGAAATGTAGTGTGTGTGTGTGTGTGTGTGTGTGTGTGTGTGTGTGTGTGTGTGTGTGTGTGTGTGTGTGAGTGTGTGTGTGTGTGTGTGTGTGTGTGTGTGTGTGTGTGTGTATATATATATATATATATATATATATATATATATATATATATATATATATAAGCAGTTAAAGTTAAAGCAGTTAAAGTTAAAGCAGTTATGCGAGAACACTGCTGTGTTGTTGTATAGGAACAGCACTGCATGTTCCGCTGAGATACACAGTAGTCCAGATATCATGTAACCCCACTGTTTAACATCTCCCTTGACTGATGTGTTGAATATTCCATGCATGAGGCCTAGTGACTATTAAAGGGCACATGATAGTGGACTGGCATCTGTAGTTCCATGTAGATATTACCTCTGTTGAAATATCCCACTATATTTATTTGCATAAATGTAGTTGATCCATACATACAATACCATATCATTCCAATCCTTACAAGTACTGTGTAGGTTAAGTACTTACCTTGCAAATGCAGCATTTGACAGAACTGTAGTTCAGGGATGACTCTGAATGATGTAAGCAGCACACAACCACTACATAGATAGGTACAGGTTGTGTGGGTTGCCTGGCACAAACTTTAATATATATATATATATATATATATATATATATATATATATATATATATATGTGTGTGTGTGTGTGTGTGTGAGTAAGAGTTAGGTGTCAGTCCCTAAGTTGTCAGTGAATGTGCTATCCTGCTATCCGTTGTATCTTAGCCAAAGCCAGGGTGTACTGAGCATGCCTATGTCTGCCTACTGGGATATCAGCAGGGGGGTCCTCCTCTTAGTCCTCTTGTGACTGTGGCTGTGGAGACTTAGGCATTGGTGGGGGCTTTGTATCTCTTCTCTTTGCTGATCCTCTTGCAGCTGTTTCTGCAGAATCAGGTTGTGTTGCATAACATATACTTTGAACATATGTGCACATGTGGTTGGAGAGTACTGCATGGCTCAACCAAATATATTGAGGCACTGGTACACAGCTCACGTGGAGTAGTGGTAGCTGCTGTGACTGGAGTGCACAGAGTTCTGGGTTTGAGACTTGCCAGGGATGTGTATTTTAGGGTTGGGAGGGTGGCCTAATGGTTAAGGTGTTTGCCTTACAAACACAAGGTGCAGGGTTCAAGTCTCCCAAGGGATAATTGGCTAGGCTTAAAATGGCTCACAAGGGCAGTTAGTCTAGTACTGATCTATGAATCTATGAATCTATGAACTGAGACTTCAGAAGCCCAAACACATGCTCTGTGATGTTCCTAATTTGTGTGTGTGCCTCATTATGGTGTTTTTCCATGGGTGTGTGTGTGTATTTCTGATGGGTGTCATCATCCACTGTTGCAGGACTTAGCCAGCATCCCCTAGTAAATGGAGGTGTAGGATGTCCCCCCTAGCAAGCATCTGGTACAGCTGCGATGTATGCCAGATATGGGAGTTGTGATACCTGCCAGTGCTGCCGGCACACACATTCAGGATAATCCCCTGGGCATTGGACATGACCTGACAGTTGATGGTGTGGTACCCCTTGTGGTTGACATATATTCTATCCTCCTCACCAGGTGGTGCCTTGATGTGTACATGAGTGCAATCTATGGCACTCAGTACTTCAGGGAAGTGTGCTACATGGTAGAAGTGCTGCATATTGCTGACCCTCACCTCAACAGTGAAGTGAAAAGTTATGTGCTCACTGGCATTTGGTAGCATGGCATCCAGGAACTGGTGGAGTATACTGGATGTAGATGCCTGTGCGACCCCCATCATGTCCCCAGTTGGTCTTTGGAAAGTACTTCTAGATAGTATCCTAAGGGCTACACATTACTTTTTTTTTCCACTGGAATGGGCTCTCTTCTGTTGGCTCTGAGACTGAGTTGAGGGCAAAAGAGCTCAGTGAGTTCTTGTAGTATGTCCCTGTACACCCTGCAGCACTCTACATTCTCCAGCTCATGTAGATCCTAGAAGGTTACCCTGGGCCTGAACACTCATCCCCTTTTATGCTTAGGCCTATTGTCAGCAGCACCAGCAGCATTGTCTTCAGCATCTACCAGATACAGATGTAGCAGACCTGCAACAGCCCCTAGCATTATCTCATTTATAATTCCCAAGTCTGTACTCCAATGGTCCAAAGTACTGGGGGAAAATCAGAATGCAGGGTGCATGCATACTTTATACAGCTCTGTTGCAGGTGTAGAATATGTGATTGTCTAACTATGATGCATTCCACTTGCCTACAATATAATTAACACCTACAACATAATTAACATCATTTAATGGCGCTATTTCAGTGTGTGATGCTGTGCACAGTGCCGTGCTGTGCAGCAGAGCTTATACAAGGTAAACATTTCTAATTGAATACATCCAGTTTGAAGAACATGCTCAGTCAGGCAGTGCACCAGGCCAGGTATCTGGGGGATCTAAATTTGCCTTTAATGAAGGTAAGACCTATCCAGAATTTCATGAAGGTGAGGGTGGGATGCATTTTGATCAGCCCTCTGTTGAGGAATATCCAGAACAAGGAGATTTTCCCACCCTAAGACACTCAGAAAGAATAGCAAACTGACAACAGGAAGCTCAGCATTATTACAATTCCAAATTCTATCCCCTCAGGGGCAATGCCTACAAAGGGACGGGCAGGTATTAGAAGAAACTTGTCCCAATATAATTTGTACCTTCAAGGGATTTAACATTTATAATTACACTGACAGGATTATTTCTGAAGAGTTTTTTTTTCCTTTTTTCTAAAGGTTTCAAATTTGTTCCAACTCGAGTTCCAGATATAACAGAAGTATTGCTTGATATACAACTGTCTGCAAGGAAAGTGAATTTTCAACTTTTATTCCCATCCACTAACAGTGGTGCAGTGGTTCAGAAAGCTACATCTTTGAGAAAAAAATAGTGTTTACAATCCCCCTTTACATCTTTTGGTAACTAGTTTCGAAAAAGTGGTGATGGAAGATGTTTATCAGCTATGGTCTAATAATAAGAAATATTACCATAATTTGAATCAGAAGAAGAAAGACTTGTTAATTTCATTAAGACAAGATAAAAGTGTTCGTATAATAGCCCCTGAAAAGGGTGGTGGGATTGTGATTTTCCTTATTGAAAATTACATAAATATTATGCAGATCATTTTGTTCAACGAATATATTTATTTACAGATGTCCAAGAATCAAATTAATATTTCCTATCAGAGAATAGATAGTTTCCTGGGAGAATACCTATTGGAACAAAGGATTAGTCAGGAAACCTATCAATTCTTATTGAATTCCTTTCCCAAAGTTCCAAGTTTGTTTGGCATCCCTAAGATTCACAAAAATGTTTTTGCACCACCCTTTAGACCCATAGTGGCAGCAGGGGGATCCAAGAACCATAACTTAGCAGTTTTTTGTGGACCAAATGGTTAAACATGGTTGAAGGGATGCCTCATCTTATCAAAGATTCTTGGAAATTTTGGGAGAAAATTAAGCCGGACCTTTGGGGCCGGGATGTTAGTTTTTTGACTATTGATGTGCAGGATTTATTTTCCTGTAGTCCCAGGAATGAGGGTTTTGGCTATTTTGAAGAAATGTTGTTTTTACATTCCAAATTATCCCTGGGAAATGTGCATCTTATTTGTGAAATTATGGGTATTATATTAGACAACATTTATGATTTTTTCGAAGGACAATACTACCAACAAATTTAGGGGGCTGCAATGGGGGCAGCATGCACTCCTGTTTACACAAATATTGTGCTATTGGGATGGGAAAAGGAGTATGTATTTCCTAGTAGATTTTATTCTGATGTTTTACTATATAGTAGGTACCTGGACGACATTTTTATTTTATGGAAGGGAAATAGGGATGCCATTCCTGGATTTACTGAATATCTCAATAGTACCACCAATTATCTTAAATTTACCTATGAGGTTCATGATAAAGAAATGCATTATTTAGACACCACTATTATTAAAGATTCTGATGGTTTTAGCTTTAGGGTGTATCGAAAGCAAACCTTTTGCAATTCTTATCTTCATTTCAATAGCCATCTCCCCCTTTTTCAGAAAAAAAAAGTATTATTAAAGGACAAGCTATTAGAATTTCCCAGATGACTTCACATTTTGAAGATGTCATTGAGGAGTTTAAAAATCTAACCAACATGTTTTTAGAAAGGGGATATCCTTTGGAAATGGTGGAAATTATACTCCAAGAAGTTTTGAAGGAGTGGGGCTCTAAATATCAACCATTATTGGGTAGGGGTTTGGTTGAAACCCCATCCAAATCCATAGGAAAAGGGGATTGTACAGTCAATAACTTTCTTCAAGCCTGTGTTATATAATACAGCCCTTTTTATAGCGATATTAGAAGCATTCTTTGTAAAAATTGGAATATCTTTCAGGGCGATCAGGATATTTTACGAGTTGCAGGAGAAAGACCATTGTTTTGCACCAAGGTGGGTCGTAACTTGAAGTTGACCTTAGAGGTTAGTTCTGGTATTAGACTTCACAATTTGCATGAATTTACTAAGGCCTGTGGGTGCTGTTTGCAATGTAAGTTGATTATGCAGGTTAGCAGTTTAACTTTAGATAACAGGAATAAGGATACAGTGTTTTTTAAAAAGGGAAACTGTCTTACTAGTAAGATGGGCTACTTGGCAAAGTGTAACACCTGCACTGGGTTCTATGTGGGAAAGACTGAGAGGGCTTTATGTCAAGGATTTATGAACACATTTATGATATTAATAAAGCAAAAGAAATCAATGCACTATATAGACATAGTAAAACATGTCCTGGTTTTTCTGGTTTTAAATGTGGTATTCTTGACCATATAGAGATCAACCCTAGAGGTGGGGATTGGAAGAATTTTCTCAATAAGAAAGAGCTTATGTGGCAACTACATTTGGCAGCTAACCTATGCCCAGGTATGAATGATTTTATATCCATTGTTCCTGCTTTAAAAGAAAGGGAAGAGAGAGTATAGATTAATTAATTTACAACAGCCTTTCTTTATTAGATTTTTCACTTAGATACCTTGTTTATTTATTTTTCATTGGAATGTCTAAGGTTGTATAACAAATTTTGTAATTAAAAAAAAAAAACTTTTTGTAATCATAGATTTTTAAGAAAATGACGTTTTAACTAATATCAATTTTAGGTAAGAGTATATTTCATTGCAATTTAATACTAATCTAAAATATATATATTTTAAAATCTATTAATGTATTAATATATTCCGTAGTTTTCAATATTGATTGGTTAGATTTTAGCCTATTGCATTACTTTGTGTTGTATTTAAATGCTCATGACTGCCTGTGTTAATTGTTCTGATAAAGTCAACTTTATTGATGAAAGCGCTAAACTTGGTGAATAAACTGTGTGTCCATAAGTTCTGCTGGTGAATTATTTTGGTTTTAGTGCACCATGCAAACACATACACCTAAGCTTAAAAGAGCTTAAAAGTCAGAAGACACCCCCCCTCGATGTCAGCCACATCCTGTGTAAACATTAACATGGTGTAAGACCCTACAGGAAGGGGATATGAGGACATGATTACGCCTGTCTGCTATTCAATAGCTCCACCTCATTTGCATACTTTCCATGCTGAAAGCCTGGTAACTACATGTTTCATAGCCCCACCTTAGCAACAGCAGCAATACACCATTGTAGGAACCCCACACAAGGTCCTATAATGCATTTCTGTCACATAATATAAAATTCTTTTTTCCATTTTTTTAAAACTTTTTCTATTAAGCATGTTTGCACACTACAGTGCGTAGTGCAAACAGACCAAAATTATTAAAAAAATATTAATTTAACTTAGTCCTTTTAGTCTTTCTGACATACAGAATAATAGCTTTGCTCATATGTGTATGTGGTATTACATTTATAGGGGATTTATGCCCACATTTCTACACTTTCACACCCCCTTTTTTCTGTCTAGACCCTTGTATGTGTAATTTTTCCATTTACACTATAGACACTGACAAGGAGTTTGAACAGATGCCTTTCTGCTTGTTGGAACATGCTACCTGCCTAATTTGCATGAGATTCACCTGCTTATGAGGCAATTTGCATGCCACGGAATTTTCCTTGTTTGCGCATTCGTGCGCGCCGCTCAGCAATGCTTACTGAAACGTAATATGTTTGCATCCATGTAAGCCTACACAAAAAAAAAGTGCAGGCTTTACTAAATTCACCCCATTATCTCTTGAGAAATGATGGAATGTAAATCTACCTGTCGCCGTCTACAGCATACTAACTAATTCAAGCCACTTATGTGAACAGCATACAGGCACATAGATACCATTTTGTGAAAGTTATCAGAGCTGCATTCTAGAACAACAATGCATAGGTGTTCTGCTGAACAATGTTTTCACATGGGTCTGCTTCTGTTTATCGAAAGCTTGTTCTCTCAAATAACAGAAGTACGACCACAGTTATGCCAAAGTGTACTTTACCGAAAGTGCATTTTCACGAATACCAGTACACCGAACTGGACAACAACAAAGAAAAAACACTACAAAAAGTTTTGCAGGGGTGCAAGCCCCCCTTCACCCACCCATGTTGGGTGCTGCACCCCCCACATCCGCGCTACTTATATATGCTATCTCTGAGAATGCACTACAGTGGGGAAACAGGTATATTTCCTTATCCCTATTGTAGCGTGCCTCGATGATGTGGTGTTACTTTTGTTTTTTATGTCCAGTTCGGTGAACTGGTATTCGTGAAAGTGCACTTTGAGTTAAGTGCACTTTCATGTAACTGGGGTCATACTTCTGTTATTCAAAAGAACAAGGTTTTGATAAACAGAAGTAGACCCCTTCACACATAAGGGTCAGTGTACATATGGAAATGCATGTTATTAGTAACTAGTGCACCTCTGTTCACACTTGAAAGTCATAACCAATTAGCTTCTTCAACAAGCCATTGCCAAGTATGAGGGTTCCCTCACCTGCCTTGGACAAGTTTACCAGGAATTCTTCCATGGCTATGAGCCACATCTGTGTTAGTGGACTACCTTCCCATACAGGTGTCTGTGTCTTGGCCTTGGAATGCAGAATCTTTTTTATGTTACTGCAACAAATTTGCATTACTGTCCTATTATTGCCACATACAGCACCAATGCTCTGCACTTCTGTCCAGCACACCTGGTACCAAAAAGCCTTGGTTTTACCTTTTTATCAAAGATACGTGTGTGTGTGTGTGTGTGTGTGTGTGTGTGTGTGTGTGTGTGTGTGTGTGTGTGTGTGTGTGTGTGTGTGCGCATGTGTACGTTGCCTGAAGTAGCATCTTTGACTCCTTGGTGTTGAACTTTTCCAAGTTACAGCATGAAATGTGGGCACAGACATAAATAATGGGGGGGACAAAGGCCCAAATATATGGACAATTTTAAAACAGTTTTTGAATTAGCATGGATTTTCTGAAGGGCATGAAGTCTGAAACTCAACCATTTGTCATTATTTTCTGACTTTAGTCCTCACAGATCTGTCAATGATTTGTCAGAAAAGCACAATTTTGTGTGTGTGTGTGTGTGTGTGTGTGTGTGTGTGTGTGTGTGTGTGTGTGTGTGTGTGTGTGTGTGTGTGTGTGTGTGTGTGTGTGTGTGTGTGTGTGTGTGTGTGTGTGGGCGTACTATCAGCAGACACTATTTTTCAGCACTGTCCGTGTGCTATTGTGCTGAGTCCATTCCCAACCTGTACTATGCTGACAGCAGTGATGGTCATGTTAACATTCCCCACCTTCTTGCAACACTGTGCTGATGACCACGGTTGCTGCACCCATCCTATGGCTTTGACATATCTCTACATCATACCTCTCAACCTCTTAGAGCAAGAAATCTGGACCCAGCCATAATTACAGGGGGGACAAAGGCCTAAAAATAGGGGCATTTAAAAAAATCCTCTTAAAAACTTAGTAAGTTAAAAAAGCAACAGTTTTTGCATTAACATTGCTTTTATGAAGGGTATGCAATCTGAAACTTAAATGTCTGTTATTTTGTGACGTAAGTCCTTCAGTCCTCATGGAATTGCCATGATTTGCCAGAAAACTACAATTTTATGAAAACAAACCAATAATATGATCCAAAAATCTGGACATTTTGTGAAAATCTGGACAGTTGAAAGGTATGCTCTACATGTGGACATGCTGTGACCTATGTGCGGGAAACACTGTTTCTCTTGCAGTCTGTGTGCCGCAATGCTCCCCATCTGGACAGTAATCTGTCATGCACATCTGATTTACTCTCAGTCAAAGAAAGCTTCCCCATCATGACAGTAAACTATTGTGCTATTGTGATATATTTGTAGTAGCCTGACCACACCCAGCTGGACAATAACTTGTCATGCACTTTGCTATGTTCATTGTCAAGGTGATCATCCTTGGATAATAACCTCTCATGCCATTGTGCTGCATTCACTGTAAGGGTGAAGCACCCACAGCTGAGCAGTAACCTGTATTAGAAGCACAGAGTAAGGCAAAGAGTGGGGCTGCCCTAAGTGCAGGCTGTTAGACGGGCATGATCAGCAATGCAGAACAGAAGTACCAACATTGCCGCTTACTGCTATTATTTAGTAATGATGCTGTGATGCATTCATATAAATAGCTGTGGCTGTTTACATGAATGCAGTCAGGTAGAGGAGCTCTTTTGTTTTTGTTCCTCATCATTGCTTTGAAGAAGAACTGGTTTAGGGGACTACCCAGGGTGAAAATATCTCTGCCTATTGCTCTGACCTGTCCTGACATTTGTTCTCTCTCAAGTCAAGAGTAACCTGTCATTCTCTTGTGCTATTTCATCTCACCAAATCTTCTGTTTCGTATCTGTCCCTGTTGTTGCCATATGTCATGGGTGATATTTGCAGGGCTGACCTATATCAATTGTTATTTTATCTGCTTTTGCTCTTCATGTATTGCAGTACAGTCTCTTATTCACTGAATTCCTGTTCCTGACTCTTTCATCTTGATCTTTCATCTTGATACTGTCTTATGCAAGATGGTGGTCATGCTTTTTCTCAGGGTGTAATGGGACTTGTAGTGTGGTGATTGTGATAATGAAGTAATTTAAGGTGATTGCCTATGAATTGCAGTAATGTCTTGCAGTATTGAACCCAGACCTCATCTCTACCTGTTCCCAAGGTAGGAGGACATGTGCCTTCTATGCTGGTGCATGAAGACTGCAAAGCCTATGATGCTGCAACTCTACACTAGTGATTCTTTCTGCAAAGTACCTCTGCTGCCCAGTGATGCACATCATGTGGTGCCCATAACATTTGACCGTGCACATACAGCTATCATTTTGCTTCCTGTTCCGAACTATTGAGTGGACATTGTCTCTTTAGTTGCTGAGTTCACCTTTCATTCGGGTTACTGTTGTGTGTATTCCTCTACTTCTTCTTGCCCCATTTCTGACTTTTCTCTCTCCCTTTTCCTTCCTGATCATATAGTTTCATACTTAACTGTGTATAAGACTCCAAACTGGTTGAAGAAACTAATGGTCTCATCCATGTATCCAATAAGTGTTTGAATTACTCTATAGTGTTATTCACTCTAATTTTCAGAGGCAGTCTATTCCACAACATTACTAGTGACTGAGTAATAAACCAAATTCTTGCCTTAGTTTTATATTTATCAGAGTTAAATGTTATATGCCCTGCCCCCTCCCAAATTAATTCCTCATCATGGAAGATCTTAAAAGGAAAACATATTTAGCCTTCAGTCCATCCATAGATCTCTGGGTAAAATCTCAGATAATCTAACCTGCTTTCATAAGACAATCCATTGCATTCCTTTATTCCTTTGGTGAATTTACATTCACCATGTTCCAGTACACCAAGATCCCTTTTTTATTACAAATACAAAATAAGGAATTAGGTTCCATAATATACTAAATATAAGACATATACATTCTCACAAGGGTGGTATGTGAACAAGATGATATACTTTTAAAAAATAAGTGCCACTATACCTGTTCTCCCGTTCGATTCTCGGCTGGAGCGCCTTCTGTGTGGAGTCTGCATGTCCTCCCCGTGGTCGAGTGGTGTTTGAAAGACATGCGTAAATGGGCGTGCCTTCGTTGAAGGTTGGGCGTCAAGCTGGCACCTCGGCACCGTAAAAATCTACTGCCAATCATTAGCAGACTGGAGTTGCACTGTGGCAACCCCTAACCGGGAAAAGCCGAAAGAAGAACAACATACCTACTGTTTTCTTTGCTGCCTGTGCATTGGCCTTGAACCTAAAATTACTACTGATTGTAATGCCTGGGTCCTTTAATTCTGTTACTTTTTTCAGTTTAAAATTACCCAGATGAATATTCCTCCCAAAAAAAGAGCACCACTTTTATCAGAATTAACTTTTAAGAATGTATTTTGCAACCATACAGATACATTTGTTAAATAATTATTGAAATAATTGTAGCTCTCTGTACTGGAAATAAATCTTCCATTTTTTTTCTTTTTTTTAATACTGAGTACATTTTAAGCAGCAATTTCTAGATAATGAAATGAATGCAAAACATGTTAAAGAGGATTGTTTCAATGGTACCACTAGTAAAACAGGTGACCAATTATTTATTAATTTATTTATTTATTGACATTTGTTTATTGGGGAAGTCAGAGTGGGCATATGTGCCCTTTTTCAGCAAGAGGCCCTGGGAGCGCTAAGGTAAAAAAATAATCACAGAGTATTTATAATACGAAGATAGAAGAGTGGTATATAAGATAGGTATGAGCAATTTAAAGGAGAACCTCAATGACAGACTCAAAAAGCATGTTTATTTCATAATGGTTTGCTGTTTCCTACATTTTAATATCACTCTGGACCAAATGAGGAGCACAGACAAAACCAGGAGGTAGAGAGGAAGTCTTTTATCCTATTCATCCTGAATGATTCTTCTATCAAATGTTTGACATATTCTCCTGTGTGGAAAACCAATCAAAGGCATTGTAAGCAGATGACCAACCAATAAAAACTTCATTAACTTTTTCATCATCTAATAAAGACCAAACAATTTTGGCCAGTTGTAGGCCGTTCATGACTCCCAGTGTTCAACATTGCCATCACATGTAAAAAGTAAACTGATCAAAACATTTAAAACACACAATCCTCAAAAATAAAAAAATCCTGTATTTAAATAGTAGTGAATGCCATAAATAACTGTCCATAGTGCCATAACCCACTTGTTCGAAATACAAAAACTAAATTTAGCAAAATGTTCGCACACCGAGGGGTGCCTAAGTAAGGCACTTTTACTGTCTTTTTTTCTGTATAATATGTGTATGTTAGTAAATTCTTTTGTTTAAAGGGTTGTTAGTCTTACCAATGTAAAGTGCAGCACATGACCTTCACCATGTTAGATAAACAACCTGTGAGGAAAGACAGTTGTACTTGCCATAACTAGCAATTTTACTAATGACAGTAAACAGTGAACCTTCAATATTTGAATCAATATAACTGCATTGATGACAGCTTCCACATCTTATAGCCCTGGAAAACCTGACACCAACTAACCTATTAGGTCTCTCAATGATCTTTTTAATGTTGAAGCAGTTTTTATATGTAAAGTTGGTGGATCACTGAAATACACTTTAAGTTGATCACTGCATTGAAGGATGTGCCAATTTTTCAGCAAAATACGTCTAATGTCCTTAGCGTCACTAGTATAGTGAAGAATCATATTGCTTCTACCATCCACTGTGGAATCACTTTTATGAGCATCAAAATGCAAACAGTACTTAATAATTGGTCCATACTTATTTGAACTGCCCTGAAGTATTATGGCTTTCATTTCCTCTAATCAATCTGACGGGTATCCTCTTTCCAGGAACATACCACTTAATTTATCAGATTCCTGCATACTTACTTGGTCATCAGAAGTAAGCAGAGAAATACATATAAATCGGCTCTTAATTTCCCCTCTTTTTTGATGCATGGGGTGAGTACTCTGGAAGTGAAGAAAGGTGCTACAAAAGGTGGGCTTTCTGCAGATAGCTGTTTCAATCTGCCCGTCTTTTCACTTTAAAAGATTAATGTCTAAAAAGTTGATAGATTGTTGATGCCATACATAAGTACATTGAAAAAATATGGAAGTTATTTCCAGATTTTTAATAAAGTCAGCAAGGACAAGTTCATCACTTTTCCAGATTAAAAATACATTATCCAAATAATTAAAATAGCAAAGGCAATGTTTGAACAATTCCATGGAAAACATGGATTGAATTTCCTACCTTAACAATACAGCACTGGCAAACATGGGGGCACATGCAGTGCCCATAGCAATGCCACACAGTTGTTTGTAGTATTCACCTTCAAACATAACAAAATGTTATACAAAAAAATCAAAAACAAGCACAGCATTGTGTAGAATCCCTGGACACAAACTTTATTAAAAATAAGTGCTTTTGTCAGGTACAAGAACCTTTTATCTGAAGAAGTTTGGTTCTTGTACCTGATGAAAGTGCTTATTTTTATTAAAGTTTGTGTCCTGGGATTCTACACACTGCTGTCCTTTTTTGTTTTACTAGTTTTGGTTGATAATAAAATTGTTGTCCAAGATGAATTCCATAAATTCAATGACCAAACAGCTGTCAGTTGAGGACAAACTCCCATATGTTTCAGCAATTTCTTTAAACCATTGAATTCCATTGTCATGACGGATGGATGTAAACAGATTTTGATATCACAGGTTACCAAGATGCTGGAATCATCACTGAATAAATAGTTTATAAATTTATTTACGAAGTCCCAGGAATCCTTTATAATGTGGCTGAAGATGAAAAACAGTCCTTTCAGTTTCCTATCGACAAACTTGGACAAAAGGTTAAGTAAAAAATCCACTGGCAGAGACAATGGGCCATAAAGGTGGATCTTTGGCCTTCATTCGATGGTGAAAAAGTTTGTGAAGATTTTATTGGTTGAAAATTTGCTTACAACGCATTTGACTGTTTTTCCCACACGGGGAACATGTTGAACATTTGATAGAAGAATCATTCGGGATTGGTTATTTTGTAAGGTCTTTTACTGGGTAATCAATTACACCCAGTAATTTGTGGATTAGTTAAATATCTGAGGGTGTGTCATGTAGTGGCTTTTTATTCAATTTTTGATTAATGGCCCTGATGATGTTGAATGATGAAAGCATTTAGCCGAATTTTAAATTACAATAAAGTATAGTTATGAGTTCGGACATCCTGGTTGTTTATTATTATTATTTATTTTATTTACACACCAATTCCAGTGTTTCATTTGATTTATTTTTAAAATTTAAGATTGTCATTGATTGTCATGCCAAGCAGTTTTGTAAGTGAGGTAACTTCAATTTTGGTGTTATTTAAGGAAGGAATTTAATTGTTTTTAATTCATGTAAATGGTATACAAAAGTAATTTATTTATTTATTTGTTGGGGGGTTAGTAGCAGGTGACTATCCTATAGCCAACCTTCAACAGAGTTAAAGACTTTTTGAGTAATTCTCTGAAGATGTATAAGGGTGCCTGAAGTACCTGAAGTGCATATTAGGACAGAATCATCATGGTATTGTATGAAGGAAGCTTGTTGTGAGGTTTTATATAGACTTTTAATGAATAAATTTGGAGGGTAGAAGCAGAGAATGGAGCTCTGTGGCAGACTAGCATTGACAGGAAGGAAGGGAGAAAACACGGAGAGCCATTGAGCAGACTGGTATGTACCATTTAAGTAGTTATTAAACCATAGTAGTGTGGATTGTGATAGCCTTAAAGACTGTTGGCAGAGGAGTTTTGGTAAGAGACTAGATCAAAAGCTTTATGAAGATTAAGGACTACAGAGGAAATGAGTTTGCCTTTGTCTCTGGCTTTAATATTATCTGTGAAGGTCAACAAGGCCATGGTATTGCTGTGGGGGGTTAAAACCATGCTGTGTGGGGGTCAGAAGCTTTTCCTTTAGAATTTGTTCATGCAGTTGTTTTTGAATGGCCTTCACCAGAAGTTTAGACAAAGGGAATAATGTGCAACAGGTCTGAAACTGGTTATATCAGATGAGGTGCCTCCTTTATGAAGTGAGATGACGCAGAATGTTTTCCATAGACAACAAACTTAGGATTCTTTGACAGATCTATTAATTATGACAGACACAGATTAGGCTACGGAACCGGCAGCTAGTTTGAGGCATTCTGCTAGGAGATTATCTGATGAAGGAGAACAGGGGCTCAGTTTAAAGGGTATTGATTTAATGTAGGAGGTCTGGATAGGTTTTACAGTGAAACAGCGGGGGGGGGGGTTGCTGTGTGAGGAGAGGGCATGTCAGGATTATTAGGTGGAAAATCTTCAGTAAGGACTTTACTGTTTTCTATAAAAATGTGTGTTATACTGAGCAGCTGTTTCAGATGGAGTGCTATTTTAGGCAGGATTAAAATGGTGGTTGTTCCAGGACAGAGTATATTATTAATATAGGACCAGAATTTTATATGGTTGAAACACTGATGTAGTAAGGGGTTACTATAGTATATTTTTGTCTGCATTAATCTGTCTTTTAACACAGTTACATCATGTTTTAAAATATTGCATTTTTTGGAGAGATCTGTATTTTAATCATTCTTTCCAAGCCCTATCTCTTTGATGCATTAGGTGCCTGACATGAGTGGATAACCGAGGAGTATGGTTATTCTTTACTCATTTTGTTCTAGATGGAGCAAGACTATTGAGGGTTTTCAAGAAAAGTACATTGCATTTGTGTGCAGCTTCACAGAGTTCAGGACAGACTAGTTAAAGGAGCTTAGAATTCAGAGTTAAAATTAGTGAGGTTATGGGAAGTCCTAAATAAGCATTGTTTTGCATGATGGGTACTGATTCTGTTTACATAGACAGGGAGGTAGTCACTGAGGGAACTCACAGAGGGTGCCACTGGAGACATACTTAGTGGAATGAGACACCAATATCCAGTCAAGAACTGAGCCACAGTTTTTGGGATAGTTTTAAAGTGTGAGGCAGGAAATGAATTGAGTCAATCCAATTAGGTTGAGGCTAGTTGATGGGTTTGTGGAAATACTTTGCCAGTCAAAATTAATGTCACCTTAGATTATCTTTTCATTAGAAGTTGTATGTGAGATCCAGTTTAGAGTGTTCTCCAGGGATGGAGTATTGTTGGCTGGGGAAAATTAGAGTACTTTAATTCATAGCTGTTTATATTTATTTCAATTAATATGGGAGACGAGGCATTAGGCATTATGGAATTTTAGAATAGGTTTACTTTAAGGTAGAATTTCAAGATAGTCGGGGTATAGTTAAGCTACGCCACCACCTTTTTTTGGCTCTGTCAGCCATAATGATACCATAACCAAGGAGTGAAATTTCAGAGTCAAGTTTATGGGGTTTTAGCTATGTTTAGTTTTGGCAAAAATATCTGGCATATTGTGGGAGATTCAGGCATGGAGTTCTGAAATGTTATTATAGATGATCCGAGAATTTAAAGGAATACATCTAAGCTGTTTAGGTGAGTTTGAGGGAGGTGGGTTTGGTGTTGCTAGCTTTGGTGATGGTGGTATGGTCCATATTTTGTGAGGAGGTGGATGGGCTGAGCAGGAAGGAGTGTTTGGTTTGGGATGAGTTTTGGAGGCTACTCTCAAAGCTTTTATATGGTAATGAAATAAGTTTTATCAATAATAATTATATGATTAAAGACAGTATTTTTCTGTCGGCTCTCTGTGGCCTGTTCACATTACTGTGGCCTGGTGAAATTCCCTGTGTTGCAGTTCTGAGGTACTTAATCGCATGTGTGAACATACATAATCTTGAGCATACCTTCTTATTGTGACAATCACATTGGTCACCTGACTACCTATAGCACAGCTATATTACTAAAGTTCAGAAATGAGAGACTGCTGACAGTAGCATAGCTGCAGTGATTAACTATGCTGTCTTGTTAGAATACCACACTATAAAGGTCCTAATACATAGCTAAGCAGCATAAATTTATGTGGGACAATTGCATCTTTGATATGTAGTGATACTCTGAGTCATTGTGAATTATTGTGCAAACCCCCTATAATGTTTCAGTGTAATGCCTTTATATATGTACTAGTACAGGTTTGTTAAGGTATGATCTCACCTTTTGAAATTTGTGGCATTCCTTGAACAGGTGATAATAGTATTTAATGAGGGACTGACTGCATATTGCTTATTTTTAACTTGCTTAGGCATTGAACATTATTCCACATAGAAAAATAATTGACAATTCAGAAAGATTAAATGTCAATCTATATGTAATTCAGCATGAGGAAGCACTGGTTAAGCATCAAGAAGCAACAAGTCAGGCCACTGGAGTTGTCGCTATCATAGCAGGAGTTAGAAGTTATGATTTTAGGACTTTCATGGACTGTTCTTATCAGATACAGAAATGGGAAATGAACTTCAAATAACCAAATATGTTAATGAATGTACTTTGCATAATATAGTTATTTCAGTAAAAGTTGCCAAAGTTCTTCAAAATACAGTACAGAGTCAATTATCCGAACATCGATAATCCAAAACATCATATATCCCAACCCAGCCTTCCACATTTTAAAATCATAAAGTCTGAATATGTAAACATTATACTTATTAGCTTGTGGGTGATTTTTGAACTTGTAGCCCACTTATGTGTGAAAAAAATGTTCTTTATTGTCTGCTGAACTTGTTGAATGGTTAAAAAGTGTATTCTCTCGGTGCAGAAAAAAACAAGATTTTACAAGTTTTTTATCTAGTTCAATGTATGTTTGATTATCAGAACAGTTTGATTATCTGAACTACCGTAGATCCCAGTTGTTTTGGATAATCAACTCTCTACTGCAATCCATAAAAACACATACATAGTACAATAATAACAACCTCAACTTTTACTAATTTCCTCCAGTGCAGTTCTTTTGAGTGTATACCTTTAACTCCCAGTGGGTGTGTCTTGAGCCTTTAAAAAATGAAGATATCACCTTACAGTTCTAACATGTACTCATTGACAGAGGTCAGAAAGCAATACAATTGTGTTTGCCATCGTGTATGCTTCAAGATTAAATATTCTGATACCTTATATGTAGTATGGTTTTGGAATTATTAATGCAAATGTGAAAACGCAATATTTGATGCTTACAGGCGCAGTAAAAAGTAACTGCAAAAATGCCTGGAGTTGCACTCGGCTATAATGAGTTATTGTCAGTAAATGTAGCATCATAAGAATTAGAAAATAAATGTATGCATTATTATTGCAAAATGAATGGTCATGTCATACAATAATGAGACCACTATGAATATCTAGGGGCTCGGATAAACTGCATTTTAAATGCTGACTAGTGTATCTACTAAAATCAGAAAAGCTTATTCTGTAGCCTGTTTAATTGTAATTGTTATGACTAGTCACAACAATGGTGTCATCATTCCACCTTAAATCTGTCAGATCTTACCCATGGCTAAATATCACACTGTGGTTTATAGTCTTTAAATAACACAGTGTGAACCATTTGAATAGGTATGAGTCTTTAGTAGAAAAATCAGGGTTGGGAATCTTGGCTATTTAGAAAGGCTTCATGAATTGTCATTATATATGCCTGGTCTATTTGGCAATATCTGAACCATTTTTTAACATATGCTAAAAAAACTAACATCACATCAAGGAACCGAATATAAAAAATAATAATTGAGAAAGTGATAGTTACCTTATATATCACTTCCCAAGATTATGGAAATCTCCCCACAAATAAAATAAATTAGTTATTAAAAATACATAATTGGGAAGTGAGCTTGGATAAGCAATTCACAAAGAGACACTGGAGGATATATGTATATCTCCCAAATATGCAACAAAGTCTAGAAGGTTTAGGATCTTTGCCTGGAAATGTTTACATAGGTATTTTATACCCCAAGTAGATTCCAAAGGGGTTTTCCTCAGGTGGGTAGCAAATGGAGGTATGACGGGCAAGAAAGAGGTAGCTGGCAACATCTTTTTGGAGGTATGATGAGCTGGCAGACTTTTGGGATTCCCTGCAGACTGCTCTGTCAAAGATGCTGGGTGGGCAGATTGGACCGATTGGGGAGATGATTTTTTTGAGTTATGCTACAGAATCAGAATTGCCTAGATATAGTAAAGCCTTGCTGAGTATGGTGGCTACCAAAAAAAGCAATTACTACAAAATAGAAATCAAAGTCTAGACCAACTTTACTAGAAGTAATAAATATAGTAACAGAGATAAAACAACTAGAATTGGGGTCTTTAGAAAAGGGAAGGAGCAAACTACATAGAAAAAAATTGGAATTGTGGGAATAGTATGTGCAGAGCAGGAACAAGGTTTAAGAGACAGGATTTGAATGAGCTATATAAAGTTTAACTGACAATGACTAGAAGGTTTAGACGTAATTTATAATGTTTACAACTATGGTTATTTCAATGGTATCGGTGATGTAAACTGTTTGCAACTAAAATGAACTTTTGTATGTTTTTCATTTATATAAATGTAACATTGCCTTTGTCATATGTGGAAATTTAATATGGATGTTGGAAGAAAAATATACTCTATCTATCTATCTATCTATCTATCTATCTATCTATCTATCTATCTATAGTATCTATCTACATAATGTTACAGGTCCTCAATGCTTTCTCTAAGGCCAAGAATACTGCATTATTGGGCTCTGATAATATCCCAAGATGCCTACTTAATAACAGGAAACACGAGCTATCAGGATCACTAGAATCATTATTTAATTGTAGCCTCTAGTCAGGCTAAACACAAAATGATTGGAAGACTGCAACTGTCATTTCTTTGCAAAAGGGTGAGCCATCTATGGACCTGGTTAATTACAGACCCATAAGTCTGAGAAGTTTGATATGCAAAGATATTCAAACAATTATCATGGAAATGATAAACAATGACATAGGAAACCCTCATGCACTGGATCCAACCCAGTCTGGTTTCATCACGGGCAGGTCATGCCTACTGAACTTGGTGGATTTCTTTGACAGTCATCAAAGTAATGGACAGAGGTAAAAAGGTGCATACTGCCTCCCATGACCTGGCCAAAGCATTTGACTCAATACTCCACTCAGGCATTGCAGAGAAGCTCATGAAATTAGGTTTAAACCACTATGTCACCCACTAGATAGCCATCTGGCTCAAAGAGAGGACCCAAGAAGTTAGAATAGGGGATTTTACCTCTGCAAAAGGCCAGTCAGTAGCAGTGTTCCCCAAGGCTCAGTGCTGGTGCCAGTCCTTTTTGGCATCTACTTCTCTGAAGTCAAAAATAACATTAAGGGTCTCTGGCTGACCAAGGTTCCATACAATTGCAAACCAGGTTCAGTGATAGAATCCCCCGATACAAATAACCTCAAAGAAAGCCTGACTCAGACCAATGACTGATGCCAGAGCCATTGTCTAAAACCCAATGCTAAGACATATATAATAGTATGGTGCACACATGGGTGTGCAAACAGGTATGGTGCCCTGACTCTTTACTCTTCCTCAAACAGCCAGCAAAAGATTTTACCCTTCACATGCCAAGCAGTTAAATAATGCACCAAGTGTGTACTGTGAATAAATAAAGCAAAAAATACCTGATCAGAGAAGATCTAGCCATCTTAGCAATGTAATTCATCATATAAAAATGATCAGTAACATTTCCACGATACAGGGAGGTACAAATGATGATGTCAAGGCCATACAAGAGGAGGTGGCAAATATGTTCCGATTAATGAAGACAGCCATTCGTGACTTGGGTATATTAAAACTACAATTGTACACCATGATATGATTCTACACCAATTGCAGGATGCAATACAGGAGCAAAAGCCAGATCTGGAAGAACAAAGGCAGATCGTGGTAGCATACTCACAAAATCTGCAGGACATACAAATATGGTTGCAGAAAGTGGAATTAAAAATGGAAAACATGGAGAACAGAGCATGCTGGAACAATGTAAGGATCATTGCTCTTTCAGACAGGAGAGGGGCAAAATCCAATTGACTTTGTGAAAAAAAGAATTAAAGCATCTACTAGGATACAACACACAACAGGTAGTGGAGAGAGCCCATAGAATCATGCACAAGTTTGGTAATAACAACTTGCTTCAACATTTCATTAGTTTTTATATTATGATAGGGAGGCAGTACTCCATAAAGCCAGGGAAATGGGGGCTAATTTACAGCTAGCAGAAAATCAAGTCAGGATAGCCCCAGACTATAGCAATGCTGTCTTCCAGAGAAGACAATCTTTTGCTCCTTACATTAGAAAACTTAGAAATATGGGCCTGAAAGTACAACTAAGATATCTGGCAGTAGTACATGTTTTCCAGGGAGACATGAAAAAAAAAAAACGGTGGTGCCTAGGGAGGCTGTGGCTGTGTTAGCTCATGATACAGAATTGCTTAATCTGTCTTATTTTTCTGGCAAAAAAAACAGCGAAAGTCATTTTCAGTCATTTAAATGATGTTACAGTACCTTACAGCAGAAAGAAACTTCTAGAAATCAAGTATTCTATTGTGCCATCATTCTGGATGGATTTCCTGCTTTATATGAAGCATCTGGGGCCTATAACACTCACAGAACTGCTGGAACTCAACATCCTAACCAAACAAGCTTCAAAGTACCTAAATTAGGGAATGGAAAGTTCTGGAACAATCAGGATGAGACTCAAAAGGAAGAGATGTAACAGAACCAGGAAATGAGGCTGCAGAGCTTGAATTGCTGCCAGATTGAAAACAAACCCTCACAGGCCTGCACTTCTCTCGATCTGTTACCAAATGAATGCTCATTAGACAACAAGATGGACTTTCTCAGGCTAGGGCTCACCACCACAAACAAGGTGAGTAATTTCTGTCTGTTAATCTTTACAGAGCCTTGGATAAATAACAGGATTAGTGACAGTGCTGTAATCCTTGATGGTTTCACTTTTTCAAAGCTGATAGGAACCTAGCTCTGTGTGGAATAGGTAAGGGAGGCAGAGTGTGCATTTTTGTGAATGATAGCTGGTGAAAAACTGCAACATTGTGAATCAACATTGCTCTGTAAATGTGGAATTTCTGATGCTCAAATGCAGACCTTTTTATGTGCCCAGAAAACTAAATTATGTCTATGTAACAGCTGTATATATACCATCAAATGCCAACATCACTGAAACACTGAATCTACTGCATAATACTACAGTGTATGTGAGCTGCAATGCAATAATTCTGACTGTGCATTTATGATATCTGGTTACTTCAACAAAGCAGATCTCAGTGAGGTGCTATCCAATTACTACTATACGGTGGATTTTCACACAAGAGGAGCAAATACTTTTGACAAGGTTTACACTAACAAAAAAGAGGCATACAGAGCTGTGCAACAACTAAACCTGGGTGTCTCTGATCATATTTCAGTTAAACTAATACCAGTTTACAAACCTCTCTTGATCAGAGATAAGCCCACTGTGAAACAAATTAGGGTTTGCCATGAAGGCGCCATGGAAAATCTCAGGAACTGCTTAAAACCAAAAACTATGATGTCTTCAGGGAGGCAGCCACTGTGAACAACCTGCTGAACATAGTAGAATATGCTAAGACGACTATGGCTTATATATCCAAATGCATGAAGGATGTAATGAACATAAAAAATATTAGAGTTAGAGCCAACCAAAAAACATGGCTAAACAGCAAGGTGCACGAGTTGCTAAGGACAAGAAACACTGCTTTCAGGGGAAAGGATAAGAAGGACCTAAGTGTGGCAAGGGCTAATCTAAAAAAGGGCATCAAGGAGGCTAAGAGAAAGTATGGAAAGAGGATACAAGGTTGCTTTGGGGATGAGAAAGATTCCCGAAGCCTGTGGCATGGTATTCAACAGCTAACTGACTTCAAGACCAAGGCAGCTCAGTGTGATAATAGCACTGAATTTCTGGACAATCTAAACACATTTTATGGCAGGTTTGAAAAGAAAAACAACCTGGAGGCTGTAAAGCTTCTTAATGACCAAAGGAGGTAGTATTCAACTTCAGTGTTGTGGATGTAAGGAACCAACTGAGAAAAGGGATCCCCAGGAAGGCTGCTGGCCCTGATAACATTCTGGGACAAGTATTGAAAGGTTGTGCAGACCAACTCAGCATAGTCCTGATGGACATCTTCAATATCTCGTTTATCTAGGAAAAAGTACCAGCATGCTTCAAAGTTACCAACATAATTTCTCTGCCCAAAAAAGCCAACCCCACCTGCCTAAATGATTACAGGCTGGTGGCCCTTACTCAAATGTAATGAAATGCTTTGAAAGACTGGGTAAAAGGCATTTGACTACAGTACTACCCCAATCCTTTGACTCACTGCAGTTTGCCTACCAGGCGAACAGATCATCTGTTGAGGCCATTTCGGTGGCACTTCACCTCACATTGGAGCATCTTGAAAAGAAAAACAACTATGCCAGGCTGTTCTTCATTAATTTCAGCTCAGCATTCAATATGGTGATTCCAATGCAACATATAGAAAAGCTAATCAACCTTGGCATAAATAAAGGACTGTGCAATTGGATCCTTGATTTCCTGACTGGAAGACCACAGAGGACCTGTGCTGGTAACAACAGTTCAGGGAGTATTACAATCAACACTGGAGTAGCCCAGGGTCGTGTGCTGTGTCCTTTAGTATTCACAATCCTTACCCATGATTGCTCTGTGAAAGCTAGTAACAACCACATTATCAGTTTCGCACATGACACCACAGTGGTGGGACTCATAAGTGGTGATGACGAGAATGGGTGTAGGAATGAGGTCAACCCCTGATTGAATGGTGCAATAACAACAATTTGGATATGAACCAGTGGTGGCTGGTGACTTCAAATCAAAGGGGGGCTGCAGGAGACAGCTGAATGGGTGGGGCCAATGGGAAGGGGTGTGGCCAACTAAAAAGGGGTGGAGCTATGGTGCAGTGGGATCAATGCTGGACATGCTTACTAATTTATATGAAATAAATGCTCAAGTCAGTATGGCACATGCTAAATACACTACACAGCACACATTGTTACATGTATATACAGGTTGAAGACTTACCTCTGCGGTATGCTGCAAACAGTACTTCATACTCGGTTTCTGCACCTGATCTGTAGTCTGGTCTGGAACACAGATCATACTGGATTTCTCCCCCCCCCCTTTTTCATGGAGGCTCAAAAGGGACAGTTTTAAAGTTTCCCAAGCAAACACTATTCACGTGACCCCACCTGGTTCCAAATAAGTGCTTGTAGTCTTATCTTTCGGCTGTTCATGTTAGGGGTTGCCACAGCGGATACGTTTCCAATTTCTTCCTGTCCTCTGCATCTTTCTCTGTCACACCAACCACCTGCATGTCCTCTCTCACCACATCCATAAACCTTATCTTAGGCCTTCCTCTTTTCTCTTACCTGGCAGCTTCATCCTTATCATACATTTCTCAATACACCCAGTATCCCTTCCTCAGCACATGTCCAAACCAACCTAATCTTGCCTCACTGGCATACAAATACTGTGGATGACTAACTTTGAAGATGATATCACTTAATTGACCCAACATCATCTAAAATGGACACATATTCCTTGTTATGCCAGCATTACTGGGACTAGCTTAATATTCAGTGCTACTGCTAACTAGTACAGATGGGGTTAAGCATCAATAAAACAGTTTACAATTAACCTTGATGAAGAAGCTGTTTCTTGTAGAACTGAGAAGGCAGTGCAAAAGGAGCAGGCAGAAGATGGGGTACACAAAACAACTAGAGAGCCTCACAAAGAGGACCCTAGGCCTTAAACACTTGTCCTATATGGACAGACTAAGATAGAGTACATAAAACAACTAGAGAGCCTCACAAAGAGGACCCCAGGCCTTAAACACTTGTCCTATATGGACAGACTAAGATAGGGTACATAAAACAACTAGAGAGCCTCACAAAGAGGACCCTAGGCCTTAAACACTTGTCCTATATGGACAGACTCAACAAACTCCAACTATTCTCTGTCTCATATTGCCTACTTACAGTATAGCATGGTCAGCTACACATTGTAGTTTGCCATTCCTTTCCATTGGACAGGTTTAAGATTCCATCCTAGCTCAAGGTCTGTTTAGCATTTTTATTCCTCTCCAAGACATGAGTAAGCTGTGACAACATATAGTGTAGGTAACTGTTATATGGAAATTTAATTTATTGCATTTGATTACTGGGAAAATCCGAGTGAGCAATAAAACCCCTTTTCAATGAGGCCCGGGGAGAAAAGATCCAACTAACAAAGATATAGATACATAACAGTATACTGAGATAAACATATCTGCTAAGGTAAAAGGAGTAAAATAAAATCTACATTGCCATACATTTACTTACAATGCACACATATGCAGTCTACAATACACAGAGTTTCATTCTGTATGTTTGTATGTATACCTAGCACCTAGCCCAGTTACACCTTCTATGTATCTCAAGCTGTATTAGCCAGCATAAAACATCTCTCAGGCTTGTGCGCATTTATTTAATGTTAGTTATGATGAGCAGATTTTAGCCTAGGTCAGATTCAACAATATACATCTTGCAGCATACCTCTCAACCTCTTAGAGTAAGAAATCTGGACAAAACCATGTATAAAAGTGGGACAAAGGACCAAAATTGGGACAATTTTTAAATATGTCTCTTCTTACAAACTTAGAAAGTTGATAGAACAACAGGTTTTGCATTAGCATGACTTTTTCTGAAGGGTGAAGTCTGAAACTACGTCTGTAATTAGTTTCTAACTTCAGTCTTTAATGATTTCCCTTATGTCACTTAACAGTCATGTACATTGCTTTCCAACTTCCACCAGTATTCCTCATTGACAGTGGCAAGAAGTTCTGACTGAGGTTTCTTTTTGGGGATAAACTCTTGGCTAGGCTTGTAAGGGGCCCCAGGGGCATTAGCCTAGTAACCTCCTATGATCCTATTTAACACATCCTCAAACTAGAGAAAAAACTTACAAGTGCAACTGACAGCACAGTTAAACATTCAATATGCCATTCAGTAATCATTTATGACAATACATTGACAGAGTAAAATGCTGAGCTCAGTGTTGATCAGCTGGTTAGATTTAATTAAACAGACAAATAAAACAGTGGTGTAACAAAAGAAACAAGCTAAAACATATGCCTTAAACATTAGACATAAGAACTGCCGATACAGATTGTGCAGACACTTGCAGGAGAAGTTAGAACAGCAGCAGAGATTTCTATAATTAAATTCAGTGGTCATCAGTATCAAAACAATCCTCATGTGCCTGTCTTGGGCAAGATTAATGACATCTCAGAAACCATCACCCTACTGAAAAATGATGACAAAATGTCTTCAACTCTACATGTGGGAACCAATGATGAGAAAAATGCCAAGAAAGAGACGTAGTACGAAGTTTTGTAACTGGGGAAGAATGCAAACATTCTATCAGTATGGCAGGTTCAGACATTTTGCATGTTCCACTTTGATAGTTGTACAGATGAATGTATGTGATGTATGATGTCTGTAACTGTGCTGGAGGGGTATTCCACCTGCTGCAGAGGAGTAGGAGGAATGGGCTACAGTAACAGTTTGCTGCCACACAGTTCCGGTCTTTAACCATTTTATTTCCATTCCAAAATCTACAATGCCCAGTTTAAAATAAATATCCTAACTGAAATGCATAAATCATCATAAATATGGTTTCATCAAAAGAAACAACTGAATAAATAAAACTTGAAAGTATAGTGACAGTACAGCAATAAAAAATAAGGAAATGAGTTCCAGCTGCTGTAAAATACCTCAAGTTGTGCAAGTAGCCAGCATACTTATTAAACAATTGCACATTCCCTTTAATCTTGTCTTTTTAAGGTGAGTCTTCAGCAATATTTTCTGCTTATACAGCTACAACAGCTCTATTCATTTTCAGTTAAAGTTAGGAACGTAAGTTCATCATGGTAAAAAAGCAGAAGTGAACTATGCCACAACAAATACACATGCACTTCTAGATTATACTGTAATAAAACCAAATGTATGTTATAATTGGTAATGCTCATTGACACAGACAAGAAAGATGGAATGCATATATGGCAAACTAAACAAATGGCAATCAAGTAAATCACTGAAAATTTCATATTTGGGTGTCAATTCAGTTAAAGTCAGGAAGTGAAAATATAAAGTGCATTTTGGCATATACAGCAGATCAAAGCATCACAACAGACTAATGAGCTAGAAAAGTGATTTGCAGGCTACAGTAACCACTCGCCTATGATCACTTGCTTGCACTAAATGACAACACATTTATTAACCAATTATAATAGCTGAGCAACCTGTAGATATGTAGCTATGCTGGCAGTAAAACAAAAGAACCTATATGAAGCATAATATACACACACACAGGCACACATACACAGTTCAGAGGAGGGCTGCAGAAACTGAGTAAAGACAATGTAAAAATATCATCTTGTAGTTATTAATGACAAATGGAATGATAACATGACATAAGAAAGTAAAGAACAGGACTTAAATAATCGTAGCACTAGCATTTAACAGGGGTTATGTTATGCATTACAAATCGGTTTTAAAAAAGTTGCATAAAGTAGGCCATACCATATGGCGAGAGCCCCCCCTGAATGTGAAGTTCCTATTTCATGGAAAGAATGGTGAAAGGCTGGACCAGCCCCCCCCCCAAGCTACAGTGAGCTTTAACATTACATTCCTGTAAACTGGAACACATACAGACCATGAACTCCAGTTAAACTACAAAGGCTTAGTTATGGTATACTATAGTTGTAGAACCAGTTTGGAGGTGGAGTTGTCATCCTTGGGTATCAGAATCAGAATACAAATTAAGGTAAAATAAATTAGTCTTTGGAGAACAAGATCATCAAGAAGTAGGTAGACTGTTTATGTCTTAAAAATGATTGTCTATTTCGATGCGGCACATCCAAGTATGCAGAAGCTAATTGTAATTGCCACAATAATGTTAGCAACTGTGGCCATAATCACATATGTTATTAAGTTATAAACACATGCTTATTATTTCAGTTAGATACATTGAGTTGGTCTGCCTAAAAATATAACAAATGTAAAAAGTTTTGAGAACCAAATGACAAACAGAGTAACTATATGGCTATACAAGTCTGTTAATTGTACATACCAATAAAAGGCCAAAACTATACAAGCATATGAAACAAGAGAGCACTTTTCTCACAAGAATATGGTATGGCGTCATCTCTGAAATGTGTTTCGCTGGTGATATTAGCTGGGGAATAGACCATTACCATTGTTTTCATACACTTCATTATTATGTACAGTAGTCTAAACTTTGTTGAGGGACTATACATCCTGGGACAAAGACAGTCCCTATCCTTAAGAATAATAAAAAATATTTTTGCATCAGATATAAAGAAAGTCAAGGTTATTACTGTACTCTGCATGCTTAGCAGATGCTCCACATAACTAGCAGTGTCCCACAACCAGGAACAGACAGTTTGCTGTGCTTAGTTGTCCAGGCCTTTCATCAACTATCTGCACTCAAATACACTAATGCTTCTTCCTCCTTCACTTCTATCTTTGCATATTACAGAATGTGCTGCTAACCCAAAATAAATAGGAATGCACTCTGGAAACTTAGTGAAGCAAAAAGAACAAATGATAAGAAGCTGGATTTACATTTCATTAATGCAATGCACATTTACAAGCACATTCCTTAGCATGCATCCTTTAACATGGATACTTGCTTGGTAAGTCATGCTGTTTGAAGGAATACATCATCCTTACATATATTGCCATGTTTCATTTAGCAGCACGAACTCTGGAGGCTACACTTACAATATTTATGACTTCAACAGCAAATAAGACATAGCACTAAATCCAAAAGGAAAGAAAAAATGCATAGCAAAAATGTCTGAATATTAATGTTTTGGAAAATAACCATGTAAAACATATACTAATTCTATATTTACTTCTCAGTGAGATTATAAATGTTAACAGAGTTCTTTATTAAAGCCAGAAATATAAAAGAAAATGCAAGATTAAATGTCTGATTAACATTAAGATATAGTAATGGGAATGGCAGATTTTGTAGGTGAAGGTTGCTAAAACTGCATAGGATCTGAACAAGTAGCTGTGAGAGAAAATACTAAGTCACAATCTATATATGCCGGTTTCCCTGCTGTTTAGCTTACCCGGGCCTTCCTACTTACCTGATATACTTCTGCACCTTCACTCTGTTCTTCTTCTTCTAACTTCCTTCTTCTACTACTTCTTTCTTCAGTTCTTCTTCTGTTCTTCTGAGCCACTCAAAAAAAAATAATAAAAATCCAGTGGCAAGTATTGCCAAGTACAAAGGTTCGGTAAATCCTTCCCGTGTGACCGAGTACTGACTCAGTCATGAATCAACCCACAACTGACTTACTGTTTGATTCTCGCTCTTTTCCCAGCACATAAAGCCCGGGAAGAGAGCGACAACCAATCAGCAGCATTTGCCCAGCAAGCACGTCATGAGCGGACGCCACAGTCCGAGCCTTCCATGTCTATGCGGTTTGTGTCTCAACCGCGATAGACTTCTGAGTTCTGGGCATCAGAATGATGCCTTCTTTGCTCCGGCTGCAATCAAAACATTGCAGCAAGAATTAAAAAACGCTGTTGCGCTTAGAAGCGATAAGTACAGAATTTCGAGTCGCGGACTCGAAATTTAAAGTTTTAAAGAACAGATTTTAATTTTTTTTTACATTAAAAATAAAATAAACTAAATACTCAGCTGTCTAGCTGAGGGGGCTGCAGTCTGATATGAACATCAATAAAACAAAAGAAATTCCAGAAACACAGCAAAACGACTATATCCTTACATTACACAACACACAAAAAGTCACCAAAATCTGGAGAAAATCACATGATTTAATATAAAACACCTCTCAGTAAGCACTTTTGTCTCTCTCAGTTGCTAGAGACTTTTCAGACTGAGGTCATAATAACACACACTTCTTTATATACACATGCTTAAAACACATGACAAATATCACATGATAAAAGAGAGCACATGATGTAATTACATTGATCAAAATAAAAATAAAAAGAGTTTACTCTTTTTAAAGGCTCAATGTTTTAACCCTTTTCTTTTTAAAAAAAACATTACAAAATCTTCCCTATTACTCAAGCCAGGTGGGAAACAGGCATTTAACTTTGTTTGCCAGCAGTATTCCAACCACCCAAGCTCTTCCTCTATGTTAAATAAATTTGGAACATTCTGCAATGACTCCAAAACTATAAACTTAAAGTCCACCTTACATAAATCACTTTTAAAATGCTTGCTCAAGGCATTTCTTTCATCACCAGTTTGTATTGCATATTTATGTTCATAAATTCTCCTATTGAGCTCTCTTTTTGTCCTACCTGCATAATATGATTTGCATGTTACACCGAAAGCCAAGTAAACCACATTTTTGACTTAGAAGCAAACAAATATTTTATATTAACTTTGTTACTTCCTACTGTTAACTCATCTGATTCTGTGTACAAATACTGACACATATTATAGTTGTAACATTTCACCATCCCTTTCTTTCCTGGCAGATGTCTAGGTTTGTTTAATTTGCCTTGAAAGAAAATTTTGTATAACTTGGCTCCCTTTTGTGTAAATGTAGGTTTGTTTCCTATTTTTCCAACAATGTCTGGGTATGCGTCAAATAACTCCCAGTTTTTGGTTACTATATTTTTGATCATTTGAGCATCTAAACTATTCATAACTGGCAGAACTGTTCTATTATTTTTATTAGCAACCGTGTTTTTCTTAATACCACCATCTTTTACTCTTTGTTCAAACACCTGTGATTTACATGCGATCATTTCTTCCATTGAATAATCTCTTGACAGCATTCTATTACAAAAATGATCTGCTTCCTCTTGAAAGACTATTTCATCTTTGGTGAGATTACTAATCCTCACCAATTGTCCTTTAACTATATTGATTTTAATTCTTTTGGTATGCATACTCCTATAATGTAGGTAACTGTTGTTCTGAACCTCCTTTTTATGTATTTTAGATGTTAATATCTCTCCTTGTTTGAAGATCGTTACATCCCAAAAAAATGTATATTCTTATTATCTACCTGACTGGTAAATTTTAAATAAGAACAAATATCGTTCAGATATTCCAAAAAAACATTCATAAGCTTCTCTGGTGTCTCTCCAAATTAGAAATGCATCATCTATAAATGTAAAAGCTTTACAATGTTATTTTTGAACCTACTTTCTAAAATATGAGCCTTTTCCCAACCATGAATAAAGAGGTTTGCATAACTTGTGGCCATGGCGGACCCCATAGCTGCTCCATTAGTTTGACAATATAGCTGACCATTGAAGGACCAAAAAATTACATGATAAAATAAGGTCCAATACCTCCATAATTATACTTATTGTATTTTCTGAAAACAATTTGGACCTTATTAGTTTAATTCTAACAGTTTCCAAACCCTCTTCATTTGGAATCATGGTATAAAGTGATTTTATATCTAAAGTTACTAATAAATCAATATCAGTTATTTCTATGTTTTCAATTTATTTAGAACATCAAACGTGTTTTTAATGTATGTACTAGTACCGGTTATTACCTTCTGTAAATGTTTATCTGCAAAAATAGATAAACTTTCTGTTTTGCTGTTCATTCCTGTCACAATAGGTCTTGGGAGGTTCATTTAAGTCCTTATGGATCTTTGGTATTCCAAAGATTCGACTTAATATAAGACTTTTTATAATAAAGTAATTTCTTATATTTTTGTCAATTCTTCCTGAATTTCACCATTCTTCAATACAATAATCTATCATAGCTTCTTTTTACTTCATTCATGGTCACCTTCTTATAATAATTAGTATTAGAAAACAATTCTAACATTTTACTTTCATACACTTCTCTATCTAATACTACTAATGCCCCCCTTTATTGACCTTAAAGATCAAAAGATTTTCATTATTTGCTAACTTATTAAAGCATTTCCATTCTTCCCTGGATAGATTATAATATTTATAACCAGGTTTACTCTCTAAAGCATCAATTATTTGTTTTTCACACACCTTTAAAAATATTTCTAATTCTTTTCTAAGTGGTGGAATATAGATACTAGGTTTAGAAAAATGATTACCCACACCATTTTTGTTTTCATACATTAAATCAAAGTTTAACCTTCTAACATAGTCTCTCAAATTATTAATTGTGTCCATTTTGTTTACCCTTTGGGCTGGTGCAAAATTCCAGCCCCTGCTAACGACAATACTTTCAATATCATTAATACAATATTTAGACAAGTTAACAATTTTAAAATCAATGATACCTAGATTTTCCGGTTCTGCTTTCCTTTTTTCCAGTTCTTTCTTTGTGCCCCTTTGTTTGCAAAGCTGTTTTTTGAAAAACTGTTCCTCTAGGATGTCACCGTTATCTGGGTTGAGGTTCTTTCTCCCCCTTCAACTCTTTGGTACACATTTATTTGTTGATTATTTGTTGTTTCTTGCTGCCTCTGCATTTGTATTTCACTTAAATTAACCTGCTGACCATCCCTGCCATACTAGTAGCTGGTATCGCATTAATTGTACCTATATCACTTTGGGATGAAGTTTGATTTTTGTTTTTGTGATATATTCACTCTGATCTCCTTAGAGCATTTGAATCACAGACTTCAGTGGCAACGTTCGACGTATTGATGTCATTAGGCTTCTGACTCACTAACTGTAAGCTGTAAGCTGATGCCACACCTCCTGCATATACATGAAAATCACATTGGACCTTTTTGAACTTTCTATTATGCAAAACTTCATTACATTTAATCAACTTGTCTTGAATTGTACTCATTTTGCTGTCAAAATTGTCAATTGAGATCATCTCTTTGGCTTTAAGAAAACTGGAACAAATTTTTTCATTCAATTCATTGATAGTAGTGTTATTATAAGTCAACAACAGTTACATATACTGTAAACCTGCTTTATGATTTATGTCCAGCCATTTGTCGACAAATTCTTTTGGCAAGTTATTTCCTACAGGCAAGTTTGTCACTCTGAGACCTTTAAGTACCCATTCTGTCTTAATACTATGTTCAAAAAAGATATTATCCCATTGAAGTCATTTTAGTTTGATTAAATCTTTCTTTATTTCAAGAAAATGTTCAGAATGACTTACATTTATTGGTACTGACGTTTTCTGTTCATTTGTCTCAAATAGATTTTTAGGAGGAGCCAAACATCCTCTTAATACCTCTTCACTTCTCATATAATTTGAAGTCCTTTCTTCTTGTCTCAGAGCCTTTGTATTTGTACTTCCTTCATTTTGGTGGCACTTCACCTCACATAGGCCACACTGTTGTTCATAGATTTCAGCTCAGCATTCAATATGGTGATTCTAATGCAACATATAGAAAAGCTAATCAACCTTAGCATAAATAAAGGGCTGTGCAACTGGATCCTTGATTTCCTGACTGGAAGACCACAAAGGACATGTGCTGGTAACAACAGTTCAGGGAGTATTACAATCAACACCGGAGTAGCATCAGGGTTGTGTGCTGAGTCCTCTACTGTTCACAGTCCTTCCCCATGATTGCTCTGTGAAAGCTAGTAACAATCACATCATCAAATTCGCAGATGACGCTACAGTGGTGGGACTCATAACTGGTGATGACGAGAGTGGGTGTAGGAATGAGGTCAACCCCTGATTGAATGGTGCAATAACAACAATTTGGACCTGAACATCAATAAAACAAAATAAATTATTATTGACTTTAGAAAGAGCTCTGCCATGCACCTGCCCCTTATGATCAATGGTGAGGAAGTGGGGAGAGTCAAAACTACAAAGTTCCTGGGGGTGCATATATTCGAAGATCTTTCTTGGAGTAAAAACACTGGCCCACTAATTAAAAAAGCCCACCAGCAACTACACTTCCTAAGAAGGTTGAGAAAAGCAAAGCTCTCTATGAGTGCTCTAAATACCTTCTACAGAAGAGCCATAAAGAGCATTATCACCAACAACTGCACTGTATGGTTCGGTAACAGCACAATGACCAAAAGGAAGAAGCTGCCAAGAATAATTAGAACAGCAGAACAGATTGTGGGCACTAGTCTTCCTACCTTACAGGAGCTCTTTGAACTGAGATGTAAAAAGAGGTCCCGCAAAATACTGAGTGACACTTCTCATCCAGCATATGGTTCATTCACTAAACTGGCTTCTGGTACAAGGTTACGGAGTATCTGCTGCAGGACCTACAGATTCATGAACAGTTTTTATCCAACTGCAATAAGACTCATTAATGCAGACATAAATCTGGCTGTATCAAAACTGTAATAGGTTGTTACACTCTCATTCTTTTTCTTTGTTTTTTCACACAGTAATTCTGTTTATTTATTGCAAACTAAAATTAATGTATTCCCATTCAAGTGCAATTCCAATCACATCCTTATATGCAATATCACCCAATCTCACCTCTGTGTATAGTGTACTTTTCTTTTAATGTGTTAATCATCTAGCAGTCAGTGTTGTCCAGTATATATAAATAGTGTACACACATGCATTATCTACCTAGAGATTTACTTTTGTACTCTAGTTATTGTTTATTCTTTAATATCTATCATGTCTGTCTTTTTTTTTGTGTGTTTGTTTTCTTCCGTAAAAGAGCTGACACTCGAAATTCCGTTTATGTAGCATTTGTGCTTCCTAAATGACAATAAAGTTTCTTTGAATCTTATGCCAATGTAACAATGTAACCAGAGATCAAAGGGTGGGTGTCCAGAAAAGGAGAGACAGACCAATACCAATCTCACTGGCCAAATCTCCAGGTGGTAATAAAGGAAAATGCAATCAAAATGTTTTAGACCAGCAACCAGCAGCTAGAAGAGTTTTAAATCTCCTAACAGATTTGCATCCCTGACAAATCTGAATGGCTATAAGGAAGACATTGACATGAATTTTCCACTCCAGATATTAACATTCAAGATGTGCTACAGATGGAAACAGGTATGGAACGAACAGGCAACAGTCATGGATCCCCACTTTCCCTTGAATAAAATGAAATAACGATGGACTTATGCTGGTTTCTGCCTTAGAAGCTGGAACTTGAAGAGAAAAAGAAGGAAAAGTAAACATATGGACACCATCAAAAATGTTTTTCCTTCCTGGATTTGCACTGTGTAATAGAGCTATGTTAATACATAATACTAGTGAAGATGTGTGTGGCATGCAGTTTGAATAAGAAAATATTTTACTTTCAATTACTTAATATTCCCTTTTAAGTAAACTCTGACATGAGGGGATATGTCCAAATGGGAAGCCTAATTTTTATTAGGACAAAAGAGAGGTGGAGTACCGAGGAGTAGCCTTGCTCCAACCAAATCTAGATAATACTTATTAGATATTACAGCATGATGTCCTTTTGGAGGGAAGCTATAGAATTTGTTAAAAAGGTTGATGCCAATAAAGTAAAGGGAAAGGATGAGTCTATCAGCCCAAGTGGAAATAGTTTAAAGAGACAGGAGGGGCAAGAAATATCTAATCTCACATGGAATGTGCAAGGAGTTACAGCCAATATTAAAGCTAAAGCTGTCTTGAAAGAATAAAAACATGTAGGGCAAATGTCATCCTTTTACAAGAGACAAAGCTGAAAGTGAAAGGAATATCAAGGTTTCTTAAAAACTAGAGGAGGTGGCCAGTGTATAGCTGTGCCATGTCATTGAAGCAGGGAATTGTCACTCTGACTGTGAAGTCCCTAGGATGGCCTAAAATGATGACCTGGAAAGGCAGAATGGGAAGATGGTTGATTTGTCAGATAGATACAGGTACTACTGGACAGTTCTTATGGACCAAATGTAGAAGATCCAACCCACTTTAAGGAGTTTTGGTTCACTTTTAAAAAGCATAGTGATAAAGAAGTGAATGTTATTATAGGTGCTGTTTATAATGTGTCAAGAGAGCCCCACAGATATATGTTACCATCAGGTATAAATCACCTGCCAAAATGCAGAGCAGAAGTGGATAAGGGTATTGATTCCCTGGATCTAACATCTATTTGCCAGACTTTACACCCTGAGGACTTGGATTACACATTTTTATGTAGCCAAGGAAATAGTGCTAGTAGACTGCTTACTGGTTTATTATTTCCAGTCAAACAGGTAAAGTAAAGTAAAGGAAATAAATATTCAATCTATAGGTCTATCCAACCACAGTGCAGTTAAACCTACTATAGTATGTTGTGGGAGAGCTTGGGGAGGGAGAATAGACCCTCTTATTTTGACAGAAAAGGAAAGTATACAACTTTTATAGAGGAAAACACGGGAGCTTTGGAAAGCCTGGAAAATAATGTGGTATCAATTAATGTTTATTGAGAATTATAAAACAATCAATTTAAGGGAATAGATGAATACAATATACAAATCAAATAAGAGAAAAAGATAGGAGGGGCTGTGACAAAATCCCCACTAAAGGCAAAAATAGTCTTCATTCATAAGGAAGGAGAAAATAAACTAGATAGTTATAGCCACAGACCAATACCATTTATAAATATGCTAATTAAAATTTATTCTAAAATTCTAGCTTAAAATAGAACTGGCAATTATGAGACTAGTATCAATGCCTCAGCAGGTTTCATTAAGGGAAGGGACAGTGGTCCAGACTTGATGAGAACCTGGCTAAACATTCAACACTTCACCTGCATACCGGATAAAGTTATGACAGCAGTCTGTCTTGACTCCTATAAGATGTTTGGTACCATCAAGTGGGACTATATTTGGGAAGTATTGCATATTGTGGAATTTCCAGAATAATTTATTCAAAAGTCTCAGTTATTATACAAAGGCCCAGCAACAAGGGCTCTCATTAATTGCATATTTTCTGATAAGAGATGTCTTGCACAATGTGAAAAACAACTCTGCCCTCTGTCCCCATCTCGTTTCATGTTAGTGGTTGAGCCACTTATGTGGTATCTTAAATACCTGCTGGGACTTACACATATTTGGGTCCCAAAGATCAGACTGTACAGTTCATAATGATTTGCAGATGACTCTGTAGTATGGATAATGGCCGATTTGAAAAGTGATGTGAGGTTGTATGAGAAATCCAAGAGTTTCCAGAGCTTTCAGGTTTTTATTTGACTAGAGATAAACAGTTATATTTTCTTTAAATTGGGTATGTGAAACACAGTTAAAAGAACATACACAGTTTCCACTCTGAATGGTTGATGAAGTCAAATACTTATGGATAATTATGACTACCAACCATAAAGAAATAGTAGAACAAAATGTTAGGACAGTCTTGCAGATACTAAAAGAGAAATGTAGGAAGCAGAGAGACTTAAAGTTATCATTCTGAGCAGGATTAAGATTGCCAGAATGTTCCTACTCCCGCATTTTATTTTCTAACAGTTTTCACAGCTTTTGGACTTATGTTTGGATAGATAAAACTATTATATTATATGTCCATTAAATAGGGTATGTGAAACACAGTTAAAAGAACACATACACAGTTTCTACTCCAAGTGGCTGATGAAGTAAAAGATTTAGGGATAATTATGACTAACAAGCATAAAGAAATGGTAGATCAAAATGTTAGGCCAGTCTTCCAGATGCTAAAAGAGAAATGTTGGAAGTGGAGAGAATTAATGTTGCCCCTTCTGAGCTGAGTAGGATTGTGATTGCCAGAATGTTCCTATTCCCCTATTTCATTTTCTTAGCTAGGTACTTACCCAAACTGCCCTTACTAAATATGATAGGAAATTTCAGGCAATAATTATGGATTATATCTGGGAATCAAAATGACTGAGAATTAGTCAAAAGAAGATGTTTACAATTAAATTAAGAGGAGGCCATGGTGACCCAGACTTAGAGCGCTATATGGTTGGATCAATTAGTTTGCAGTATTGTAGAACAAAAGGTCCTAAAGAAAACAAACCAATGTGGTCAAATGTAGAAAGCTGGAACATTTATTATGACTCCAAAAGAAGGTCAAGTTCAGAATAATTTAAAGTATGGGACCCAGATGGGCTGGAAAGCTGGGTACAAAGAAAGTGGTTTAACTTGTTATTTGGGTCTAAATTGGGATGGCTTAGATTCAGAATCTGGGGAATCAAAAAATGTTTAATTAACAACAACACTATATATACTGACCTGAATTGGTGAAGAAAACACAATTTTCTTTAAGGATATCCTTAAAGTTGGTCTCTGGAGAGCCATTGGCATAAAATGAGGTGACCGCTCTGGGGATCTAAAGATTACAGGGGTGGAAATATCTTCAGATTACAATTTTGATGATTGACTTTACTCAGGGTAGTAATTTAAATGTGAAATGTAACACTATAAGGGAAAGCTTCTATCAAATCCCTCAATTAAATGCTTATACAGAGATATTGTGAATGAATAAAGAGGGAATCTAAAGGGCCTCAAGATGGACTGAGAAAGAAAGCTCAGTACTCCCCTTTCATACCCCCATCAAAGCATGATATACCCTGTGAAAACCTGGGCAATCTCAACATTTGCCCCCTTACCAAATTATTTTTCTGCTACCATGGATGTTCACTATCAAAATATATGAAATTATTAGAATATGTTGATTTCATAATGATTGTACTTTTGTTATAATTTCTGTTCTTTATAATAGTGACAGCTAAAAAGATTTCATCTGGCCACCATTCTTTTCCATGGTGAATTCTAAGGAGGAGGTCAAATTGTTAATTAAATTAAAAATTATGAAAGCTTAAAATCATCCTCACCCCAAATAATAAAAAAAAATGTCCAGGTAGTGGAGACAGTGAATCAGGTAATCAGTAAATGATGAAATAAAAATAATGGGAGAAATAATGGATTCAGAAAGAGGTACAGTTAATGTTTTTAACTTTAAATGGTTCAGGATTTACAATTACAGTAACTTATAGATCACACCAAAACAAGGTGAACTGTTCTCAAAAGGCTTTACATTTATACAGACAAAAGACTGGAATCGGTGGACACTTTGCTAAAACTAAAGTTATTTACTAGAAATATTAATTTTGAATTGTTGTTTGATAATAATTTACTGATTGAGGGACCTTATATTTTTATTTAGGAAGAGCACTTTTAACCCCCCTTTGAATTTGTCAGTTGTGTTACTTAAAAAAGGTGTTAAAATGATGTAAGAAGATGGTATAAGTTGCATTCTAAAACACATAATTTATCAAAGGAAGAGAATGCACTTCTTAAGATCTTGAGTATGAGCAAAGATGTTAGGATTATGAAACCTAATGGGGGGGCTGGAGTCATATTTATGAATAATTTTGACTACTCACAAAACATGTTAAGGGTATTTACACAACATAATGAAGTTAATATTGTCCATTTGAAAATTAATTTTTGGTTGATTGATATTCAACTGGACTATCATATACTAATTAAAAATGTGGACTTTTTGAAAGTAAAGAAACTGATAGTCCCCCTCTATATTTGGTATTGCAAAAATGCATACGGGAATTCACAATCCACCCCTAAGATCTATAGTAGCAGCCAGGGACTCTAAGACTGAGCCTATTTAAATTAAAATTAAAAAAAAAATGTGTGGGGCAGATCATGTTTTGATTGATTCCTGGCACTTTTAAAGAGCTATAGGAAAAGGGAAATATATGTGTGATTCTATGTTGCAATCGATGTAAAAGATTTATTTACTTCAGTTACACGTGAAAAATGTGTGACTTGGTTCAACTAAGCCCTGATTTCCAAGAAACATTTTATCCAGGATGATATTATTATTATGATGAGTGCTATGGAGATTGTATTGACTAATAATATGCATATTTTGATGGTGAATTTTAAAACAGACAAGGAGAATAGCAATGGGGCAGCAATGGCACCTGTTTTTGTGAATATTGTTCTGTGGTGGTGGGAGGCCAACATTATTTTTCTTTTATCATTTGCTGATTAACTGATTCACTATTTTTCCTATTTGGATGATATATTTATTGTCTGGTTTGGGGTTGATGTTAAACTTTCAGAATTTTTTAACATCATTAATATTCTGACCTCCTTCTTAGAATTCACCACAGTAAAGAATGGTAACATGTTGAATTTTTTAGATGTCTCTGTTATAAAGAACAGAAATGATAATAGATATGAAAGTACCATACTTAGGAATCCAACATTTTGCAATAGTTTCCTACATTTTGATAGTGAGCACCCATGGTGACAGAAAAGAAATTTGTTAAAAGGACAAATGATTAGATTGACCAGGTTAATTTCAGAAGACATTTTTTTAAAGAATTAGACAAACTTAAGATAATGTTCCTGGAAAGGAAGTACTCAACATAATTGCTAGACAAATTTCTGGCAAAACTATTGTTAAGCAGATGAACAGCTTCTTTACTATTATTAGACATCTTGACAAAGCACAGGTTCACACTAATGACTACAAAGGATCTATGGTATTGGCTTTTAATTATGAAGCACAATATGTAAAAGACATTTTGGTTAGGAATTGGAATGGGTTATTTGGGACACTGGGATTGAAACCTAAATTAGAGAGCAACCCCACTATATTTTTTTTAAGAAGTGCAGAACCAAAAAATCCTTTTTTAACACCTTTATTGAATTATCACTTGTGACATAAGCAAATTTACACTCATATAAAAGTAATCAAACTATATGAACATAAACATTATACTTCACATATATTGCTATATATCATACAACCTAAGCAACATTACATACATTATTCAATTCCTGCCTTTGTTTTAAACAAGAAACATCTTTATTAAACAACCACTTACTACATAGGCAATCATACATTTATATAAATGAAAACAAAACATATCAACACGATCGTATCTGCAAGCATTTTACAGCACAGACCATACTGACACACTCACAGTTACAAACATTATACATCACTTATAATCTACACAGTCTTAATCAGTCAAACATTACATAGTCCATTAAGTCCTGCCAACTTTTAAACCTCATTCCTCCCCTGCATGTATTGTTCCCACAATTCCCATTTTTTTCTTGTGTAGTTTGCTCCATCCCTTTTCTAAAGATCTCAATTCCAGTTGTTTTCTCTCTTTTACTATATTCACTACTTATAGTATACTTGGTTTAGATTTTGATTTCCATTTTTAGTAATTGCTTTTTTGGCAGACACAATTATTAGATATAGCAAGTCCTTAACATGTCTAGGCAATTCTGATTCTGCATCATAGCTCAGAAAAATCTCCCTCATCAGGCCAATCTGCCTACACAGCATCTCAGACAGTGCATCCCACAGGGAATCCTTAAAGTCCACCAAGTCATCACACTCCCAGAAAATATGTTCCCGATTACCTCTTTCTTCCCATCACACCTCCAACATTTGCTGCCTGCTTCAGGAAAAATTTGCTGGAATCTACTTGAGGTATAAAAATATCTATATAAATGTTTCCAGGCAAAAATCCTAAATCATGTAGATTTTGTTGCATATTTGGGAGACCTACACATATCCTCCCATTGTTTCTTTGTGAATTGCTTATCCAAGCTCTCTTACCAGTCCTTTTTAACATCCTCTGATTCTTATAGTTATCATGCAATATTTGATATGGTCTACTAATTAGTCCTTTTTTTAATGAACCAAAAAGCCTTATTACAAGCTGCTAATAAGAGGGATGGATATACAAGAGAGGACAATAACAGGATGCTAAAATGTGGGAAATGTTCACAATGTCCATTTATTCTGCAAGTGGATAAAATCAATAACATTAATCACTCTAGGTTTATTGCTGAAAGAGGGAGATGTACATGTGATACAGGTGGAGTAGCATATGGTCCTATTTGTACCTCTTGCTCAGCATACTATACAGGAAAAAGTGGAAGTTGCAATGAAAAAGCATATTTCACATTGACGGTACAGTGGTGAAGCGGCAGCATTGTTATCTCACAGCAAGAGGTTCTCCGGTTCAATTCTTGGCTGGAGTGCCTTCTGTGTGGAGTCTACATGTCCTCCCTGTGTTCATGTGAGTTTATTCCAGTTTCTTCCCATCTGTTCCAAGTTGGACTTTCCCGGTAAACAAATGTTAAAAATATATATACATATATATATATATATATATATATATATATATATATATATATATATCTTAACAGCTATCATATTAAAAGGAAGGATACAAATAACAGTAAACAGGTCATCATTTGTTTGAATTTTACTAAATTTGTCTTTTTTTATTTTAGAAAAAGTGACAAGAAATAAAAAGGGTGGCAACTGGAAAGCATTTTTGGAATATAACGAATTCTATTGGCAGCTATTATTGGATGTTTCCTGCTTTCTAGGTTTTAATGAAAAAATAGTATTAGTAATGTTTTAATTTTGAGCTGGTAAACTGTAAATTGTTCTTTTTTTGTTTTGCTTTTATAATTGATTATATTAATTCAAAAGTATTGGTTTCAGTTTTCAACAAAATGGACAGTTTCAAGTAATTGTTACATTACTGCTTTGCTTCTCATTTGTTTCAAGTTTTGCACTTGCATTACTAACAAGAGCCTGTTATTTTAAGGCAAAAATTCCTAGGTTGAACTAGAATATTTAAAGTCAGGAAATTATGTGCTGCATGATTCTGATGAAGTTCCTTGCACTCTTTGGAACAAAAGCATTTGATTTTTTATCTTGTTTAATACAAAATAAACAGCTTCTAAGCTTTAAAAGGCTGGTTAGACTATTCTGGCATTTGGGTAACATTAGTGAATGCCGGTGTTTTCTATTATCATTTTACTGGCTGAGATTTTGTGTGTGCATATATATATATATATATATATATATATATATGTGTGTGTGTGTGTGTGTGTGTGTGTGTGTGTGTGTATGTATATATATATATATATATATATATATATATATATATATATATATATATATATATACATACACTTGTGTGGGTGTGTGTATGTATACAATAATTATAAACTTTATTATTAGTTAAATTGGTATACTGGCTTAAAAACATCTGTCAGTGTTTCTGACCCATACTAATTAGGAATAACCATGAATAAAGAATCTAGACCTAACATCACAAAATATAAAACTCTTCTTTATTTTTACTAATTCATCCATATAGTTGTGGCAAAAAAAGATTGTTATCTTTTATATGAATGGGTAGGCAAGATATAAAAATACATGCTGTGTTCCAGATAAAATGAAATAGGCTTTGTGTCCCCCACCACCTTGTTGATACTATTGGTCTCATGGTATGGTCATTCACATTTTTATTTAGGCTAATAGGTGATTACTGGGCAATTACTAGATTAATGACCCCAAGGGGTCATTTTAAGCATAGACACGCTTCCCAAAGGTGAGAATCCCATGCACCTATGCCCATGTCCTGCTCCTGATTAAACTGCCTGAGCCTATGATTATAACTGCTGCTTCTATGATGACTACAACTCAGTAGCACTACTTTTTTTCCCAAACCAAGATCTTCTAACTCTGATGACTAAGAAATACTACTAAGTTAATATTCAGTGGATAGAGAATAGCAAATTGTTGTTAACTATGCTTGTATGTGAAACATACATTATTTGCTACTGTCTACAGCTTTGCATATTATAAATATTGTACTTGAATCTTATAAACTATGTATGTTTTATGTGGAGCTTTTCTCCCCAGGCCTCTGCTGAAAAAGGTCCTGTGTCCAGTCGGGTTTTCCTTGGTAAACAAATGTAAAATAAAATAAAAATAAAATAAATAAAATCAAGCCCTGTACCTTGTGTCTGTAAGGTAAATCATTATGCCAACCCCAAACCCCTTTTCTGGAATTCCAAATCAAGTCAGTATTACAACATGTGGAACATAACAGTGTAATGCTTTATGCATAATAAACTCATCTATGTGCATACCATATATGTCAGCATTTATTTTACTAATTACATTCATAATCTCTTGTTTTGTAACACTGACCAAAACATTCCTATAACTTAAAAGTAATAACAATGTTCATGATATTGTTTAGAAATAAGAAATTAAGGGAAACTTCATAAGAAAAGTTTCATTTGTCCTTATCACTCATTTATACCTATGTTGGGTGCATTATATGAAGGAATGGGGATGTATAGGTAATTAATAACACAGTTGGTTGGTATGATTTTACCATACAATATTATGTGTGTAAATGAACAAAGAACAGAGCAGAAATCTATGTCATCTGCTGTCAGTTACTGTATATTAGATATTGTGGTACCTTTAGATGTGGCAATAATGCTGCCTGTGTGCATATTGATAATTGGGATATTTGATAAAATATCATTATGTAACTGTAAAAGCAAATATGTCATGAATTAGTTAAATATAATGTATGTCACTGTTTTTAAGAGTGGGAAGATGGAATGGTCTCTCTATACCTCCATTATGGAAGACTTAAGGGACATTTTTTGTTATATGTTGTTAATTTATTGACAAGGTAAGCCCACTGGACATGTTTCATTTTCAAGGATGACCCGGAATTACTTTCTGGTTTAAATGACTTGCTCAAACTCACACAGTAGGTAAATGGAGCTGGAAGGACTCAAATCTTATAACCTGGTCTAAAGGAAGTAACACATTAATAGTTTAGTATCCAAGACCAAAGGGTAAAAGGTCACACAGACAAGCCATTCAGTAAAAACTGCATGAAAGACCCCATCAAGCTCGTGTCTTCATTGTGTGATACCTTAGACCTTCTGTAGTGCAGGCCCAGGGATATTTTGGCTAGAATAGTATTTAATAATCCTTAATCCTCATATGGTACGAATTACACCATATCTCTGTTCAAAACTGTATCTAAATAATTTATTACTTTAGATGTTGTGAGGGGTCATGGTCTTAATAATATATGATGTAGTAAGCCATTTTTATGTGACAGAGGCAGCAAGAAACTGAATAATTGTTGTTAATCGGTTCCTTTTTAAAAGTTTGATTGAGATATGCTATTCATTTGTTCTGCCATACTGCATCATTAAATTGTGCTTGCTTGAAAAATGACCCGTTATTCTGAAGGTTTGTATTGTTTTTTTTTTTTTTTTTGGTCTTTTTTTTGAAAACCCTGTTAATTTTCAATCAGTCTTCCAGGTGTTACATTTGCTATCACCACTATAGTTTGCTATACCTCCAGCATGTGTGTGGACTGACTTGCATTTGTTTATTTTAACACAGCACATATTATGACACACCTTATTACTAAATGGCATAACAAAGCTGATCTCCATAGGATGCATGTCTAACCTCTTCAATATTTTTCGAGTAAGATAATGCATCAATGTCACAGATTTTGTACCCATGACTGAATGTTATTTAAGTCATCAGAGCAATGTTTATTTATTTCTAATACCCAGGTAAGTGTGCTTAACTTAGGAAGCTTTTCATCCATTACCAGGGCCTTGTGGCATTCTTTCAGGAAATAAGAGTAAGACATGTAATGCAGGTTACAAAAGGATTTAATAAAATCCATGTAGGCACAGTGTAAAGCCTACACAGAATGATTCCATGTATATGGCCACAGTTCCATATTAATGATGGCTCACTGCTGAGAGAGCATAGGAACAGGGATATTGAATCAGTGTAGAGAGATTTGTAAAGGCTACCCATGGTTGTGAATGCCTGGTCAGATGGTATGTGCAGGGTGAGGCTCCCTGTAATGCTCCCCCACTACTGTTGAAATGCTGTGAATTGTTAAAAGTGTAATATGTCATTTTTATGATTTTTTTCTTCTATCTGCATGTTTGTGAGGTGAGGCCTGGAGTGCAACAATGTCTAGCTGTGCTCACATATAGACAGCTGACACCTGCTGCACATCTAAAAATAGAAACCGGATGTAATTAATTATCATAATTAATTTTTTGTGAATTTTTTTAAAGAATTGCCATTTGCGTGGTATGGCAGGGTATACTGGAAAACTGAGCAGTGCTTACACGTATATGGCCAACAACTGCCAGACGTCTAAAAATAGACACCGGATATAATTAATTATTTATTTGTAGGTCTGTTTAAGCATGTTTGCACTGTACAGCATGGTGCTCAGCAATGCTAACAGGTAGCAAACTTGTATACTGCATGTGAAGTATACTAGTTTTTGTAATATCCAAGTAACTAAATGGGTAGAGTTGCAGCTTTATGTGTAGTAGGTACTGGGTTTAAGTCCAGAGAAGGCAAAACATCTGTAATGTACCGTTTTTGTTTAATTTGCTAAAAAAATGTGAAATATGGCACTACTGCATGGTGCTAAGTACTGTCCAAACATGCTAAGCACTGCTTAAACATGCTAATGACTACCACAGTTTGCTCAGTGCTACACTTTGTGAAAACTAGGATTGTGTGAGTTTTTGTACCACTCAGCTTTGCTTAGCTGGTTTGTGTGCTGCTAAGCAACGTGGTGCATTTTTGAATGTTGCTCAGTGATGTGTAAGGGCAGGAAAGTAGTCTATATTAAGGACAATAGGTGGGAATTCTGCACCATTCTTTGGAGTTGAATCAACTGTTGATATGGCAGGCAGTGCTGATGAAGGTGCATGCTTTTGAGTGCAGAGGTGGGGTGTTCAAGAGTCCAGGGTCTTTGTTGGGCTCCTAGTAAAGAACCATGAACCCAGGCTGATGCAGGGTGGTTTCCAGGGCTCGGAGTGTAAGCCTGAGGCCTGGGACCAGTTGGACAAGGAACTCACCAATGCTACTGGTATCCCCCCACACAAGTGAGCAGTGTCATGGCCATTATGATAACCTGAAAAGGAGAAAGAGGGGAACCATGGACACCTGGGTCCAAGAAGCCAGAAATGGGAATGCCCCACAAATATATAAATATGTTTTCCACTGTCTTACCAAAATGCAAGCTGAATGTCTGAAAAACTGGTATGCATAATGGTGTGCCTCTCTCCCAACAGCTGCAGATGAAAGGGCTCACAATGTGGAGTCCCATGTCAGGTGCCTGTCCAGGTTGTGCCATGAGTGTGGTAAGTACAGAGTTATTATGTTAACTGTAGTGCAATAAGTAAGAAAGAGTAAAGCATTTACTTCAATAAAGTAAACATAACAACTGTAATGCAATAAATGGACAAGTAGAGCTATAGTGCAATAAATGGGCAATTAGAGCTGTAGTGCAATACATGAACAATAGCAACTGTAGTTCAATAAACAATACCAATAACAGTAAGCAGAATGATGTACAGCAGGACTGTAGTGTCATAACCATTGCAGTAGAGCTGCATGCATCGTGTGTCTATGGAAGGTTGCTGCAGTCAAGTGGAACACTGTAATAGCTGTAGATTGCAAAACTAATGGCCTGCAAACTGTATTGCTTAACTCATAGTATGGTCCAAGGCTGTCTCCAGGCCAATATCAGTCAGATAATGCTCTCTGTTCCTCCTACTTCAGGTAATAAAGGTATATGGGTGAGCTAGCCCATTCTATGGGCAGATATTTTGTATGGACATTACAAAAATTTATCAGCAATACCAATAAAGTGTTAACCAGCATTGTTGATTCCTAAATAAAGCTGTTGTAATATATGCAGTATGGGTGTATTCCATACATGTCTATTATGCTGTCTCTGCAGTCAATTATAACACTGCAATAGTTCTAGAAAGCAAAACAAATGTCTTGTAACATGTATTTTGTTCAACTCATAGTATTGCTCAAGGTTGTCTCCAGGCCATTATCAACCACATAATGCTCTCATTTTCTCCCACCCCAGGAACAAAAGGTACATGGTTGAGGTAGCCCATGTTATGAGCAGATATTGTGTTTAGATTTCACAGACACTTATCAGCAATACCAATAAAGTGTTAAGCAGCATTGATTTCTAAATAAATATGTCTACCTATGTCCAATACAGCTGCATTCCATGCATGTCCATACTAAGTTGCTCAAGCCAATTGTAACAATATTTGCAGATGTCTCTTACAGTTACAGTTATTGGGTTCTATTCCCATGCTTGCCAACTAAGGCATGATGGCTGTCCAGTTTATGTACTGTACACAAACATGCCACTCAAGTGTCACGATTTCTCATAATAAAGATAAAAACTGTATAATTTGTCTGTCACAGGATTATCAGGGAAATGATTACCTGGAATGCAATGTATTACCAAATCCACCAACAGAACACATTGGTAGCTATATACAAGTCCACATTATGTGAAACTGTTCTGTGTAGTTGTGTACTTGCATTTGTTATTGCTTGGCCCATACTGACACCGGCTCGAGAGGTATGCGTATACTACATCAGCTATAGGAGACTAATATATATTCTCATTATTTTCACGGATATAATCTGCAATGTTACTAATTGACTGTTTTTCTCTCTCTCTCCCCATCCCTTATATTTATTAATTTATTATTGTTATTTATTATTATGATTTAATATTAACATAGTTTGTTAAACTAACTGTATTTTGGGAAATGTGGTTTATTATTGTTATGTGTTATTATGATTCAATATTAACATATTTTGTTAAACTAACTGTATTGCTTGTCTTATATTTTATTTCTTACTGGCATGCTGTTAACATACTGGCTGTTATGTTATTTAATGTTGTGCCACACATACTATACAGTAATATGTATTTGGATTAATTAAACTGACATTCCATTCTGTTAATACTAACAATGGTTTGGTTATTACTAACCTTAACTTATCTCTATGCCTCATTTACCACAGCTCAAGGTAGGCCAGTTCTGGCTGATCTATCTACGTTGCCTCAACTGGCCATGGCACCAGGTCTAAGCATGTCTGGGACCCAAACTGGTAGTGCACCTTCTGCTGCCCCTGCACTACCTGTGGCATCTAGTAGCATTGCTCCACAGGACAGGGACAGGTCCTCTTATGGTAGTGGTGGTGGAGGGGGAGTTATCACTTGGGCTGAGTTGCTGGTCTTGGATAGTCTACCATGGGTTTCACCACTGCCTGCACCAGATTAAGGGCATGCTGGCTGACTTGGTGGGGCAGCCTCATCCTAGTGCCAAGCCTTCACCGCTGCCACCCTTGGGGCAGTGATGGAGCAGTGCTGACAATCCCATGGGTGGGGATGTGAGTCATGCTGCTAGCTTGTGGAGGCACATGGGACTTGGATTCCACAACACAGTCCCTAGCCAAGGTGTTCACCCCCTCATGTGTCACATACCACCCCTGTCTGCTGTCTTGTCTGTCTTGTCTGTCTGCAAATGCATCCTCACCTACCCAACTAACCTCCCCCACATGTACCTATGTTCCTTCCCCAACAGTCCACTCTCACCTTAAAAAAATGAGCACCTGTCCCAAACAAAATATCGTGCAATACATAGCTCTCCATTTCGCACATGTGTCCACTGGATACATGTAATTTGGTCCAAATGGCCTGACAATGCAGTTATATTGTCCTCACCACTCTCTCTGGGGTTGAGAGCTCAAAGTCATGTACAAATTGTGTCAAAGTGCACAGTTCCTTCCTGCACATCCCTACCTGACTTTCACTATGTTTTACTCCCTGCTTGAACCCTATTTCACCACTTTCTTCTCTCCCCATCTTTCTTTTCTTTATTTTTTTAGTGTGATGCTGTGTAGTGTGCAACATTGACCAGCTTTGCTTAGCTCAGCTAAATAGAGCTATATTGAATATATGTGTTTTCAATTTATAATAAACACCTAAAATATAAACACCTCCCCCATATTTCCAACCCAAGACCATCGCACCTCCAGATCATTGCATTAACCTGCCACACCACACAATTTTAATTAAAACAAGTGGCTTAAATGAAACATAGTAATTGCCAGTTACAGTCATTAAGAGTGTTTCAGTAGGGTTGCACACCATGCTGTGCCACACAACCTTGAATAAAAAGTAATTAAAAAATGGGAGTGTACCTTGGACTCTGGTGCAATAGTACTCCACTAGAAAGCTAAAGACATAATAATGGATGTAAGTGAGGCCTGTGATAGCATGTGCCCTTTTATCCACAATATGTAGAAAGACACTTGATAAGGCATTAATGGCAAATTACATGTTCAACTGGGACCCAGGTGCAGAAATATATCCATATAAAGCCATGCACATATTGATGGACGTAGAAACCAATTGTCACAGCCTGTATGTGTGTGTATATATCTTACAAATATACATGCTATAGCAGTGACTTGGTAGCTCAGTTTGTTAATTGCCTTGCAAACAGTACATTTTGCCACACACAGGCCTAGGTTCACATCCAGTGGTGTGTAGCACTGAATTTACAGTATTGTGACGCCAACAATTAATGACTGAGTTATGCACTCTTTATCCACACAATGCACTTCAAATTAAATGACTCCTTTTCACTGATTGAAGTCGCAGGCCTGCACATAGGAACACATTTCACATATCTCTATAGCAAAAGTGTATGTACATAAATTATCACATTATGCAGTAATATGCATTCACAGAGATTGTCAACTTAGGTACTGTGAATGAGGGCCACTAATATCAAAGTACATCACACAATCCTTTCAGAACCACAGTGCAGATTTCCACATTTGCACAACTAACATACATATTTGAAATCCCCGTTTGTAACAAGGATGCCCTCATACATGCTGCAAATTACTACCAGACTGTAATACATGGCCTGGCAGTTGTCCAAATGGTGGACATATTCACACACACACACACACACACACACACACACACACACACACACACACACACATATATATATATATATATATATATATATATATATATATATATAGGTTCACTTCAAAATCTTGAAAGCTCAAAATCCTGAACTCAAAATCTTGAAAGCTCAAAATAATGAAAACTCACAATACTGAATCTCATAATGCTGAAAAACATACAGGACACCAACACTGACTATACTGCAGCAGAAATACATACAGAAACAAAGAAAAGACAAACCATATCAGTATAAACCAACTATAAGCAGGGGGCAAGCCCCCCTTCACCCCACACCCCCTGCTACTTAAATATGTCAACTCCAAGATTGCACTTCACTACACTAAGATGAGTTATGTTGTAATATAGTACATTAAAAGAGAACATGACTAAGGTTACAACAGGCAGTCATGAAGCATGTAATGGTATGTTTTCCATTTTGTTCTGCGAAGTGCGATCTCAGAGTTGATATATTTAAGTAGCAGGGGGTGTGGTGGGTGCAGATCCCACATGGGGGGTACAGGGGTGCTTGCCCCCTGCTTATAATTGTAGATGAGTAATATTTTTTTATGTATTTCTGCTGTGATACAGTCAGCGTTGTTGTCCTGTATGTTTTTCAGTATTATGGGATTCAGTTTTATGAGTTTCCAGTATTTTGAGCTTTCGAGATTTTGAGTTCAGGATTTTGAGATTCAGGATTTTGAGCTTTCAAGATTTTGAAGTTAACCTATATATATATATATATATATATATATATATATATATATATATATATATATACACCCCATCTTATTCAAGGACATGCCACATATGTTGCCTAGTACTCTGTTATTGATACCATTGCCTAACATACTTACCTTAACATGCCTTAACTGGAGTGTAAAGTGTACCCTCACTCTGACTATGCCTCTACAACAAGGCTGACACAGCTCTCGCAGTTACTCCTACAGCTTGTTTTTCTCCAGAGCGTTCACACTATCTGCCTAGCTTTTACCTGCAGCAGCAGATCATGCTGTCACTGATGGAGGGCCTGCAGTGGAACAACCATTCTCAGCCACTGAGGAATTCCTGGAGAACCTAGTCATACATGACAGCTCCCAGGCATCCATCACACCATATATCATGGAGGTGGGTTTCACAGTTTCCACAAAGGAGTAAGCAGATAAGCTTACTGTGATCAGCACTGTAATACTGCAGCAGCCAGTGTGGTAGGCTGTATATACTTTTACATGGGTGTCAGGTATTTATTTGTTGGGGGGGGTCTAACCTCAGTTTTACTTTCATACTCAGTATGTGACCAATACAAGTAGCACAGTGGCTACTGTAAATGTGAAATATATGGATATATTACTTTGTTGTGTTGCAACATGCACTGGAACTGACATTACCCCACCCTCAATTTTTCACAGGTCCATCAGGTATTGGCCAAGGACATGGTCCAGCTCCTTATTTATTTTATTTATTTATTTTACATTTGTTGACCAGGATAGTCTAACTGGATGTATGTCCATTTTCAGCAGAGGCCCAGGGAGAAAGGTTCCACGTTAAGACAATTTACAAGACAGAAATCTTGACCATATACAATACAGATAATGTCAGACAGGTAAAGCATTTCATATACAGGAACATTTATATAGTACTGTTACAGTAACATACCAACATGCCCGACTAAATAAGTTAAAAATTTTGAGTGAAAGGATTAATAAAACATTTTTTTTACATTGTTTATAAAGTTTACCAAACCTTAGGAGGTGAGCTACTACAGTAAGAATTAATAGAGAATATCAGAAAATATCAGCTCCTGGTAAGCATGACACTGTTTTGTTAAGGAACATTTATATTCTATTAAGGTTAATGGCCAGAAAAATGCCCAATATAAACATAATTTCATGTGTATACAGAGTACAATGTTTTTATTTTCCATTCTGGAACAGGTACCTAAGGATCTTAGAGGGGGGGGGTGATCACAGGAGGGTAGTTGAACAAAAAGAAACACTTTGGCAGTTATGGTTAAGAGTTGATAAGACTCCTGGTTTAAATGAGGCAATGCATCTAAAATTAAAAATTAAAAGGTTGAAGGCAAATAAATTAAGCATGGTATTTCTATATATTTGTTAATATAGTTGTTGTCAGAAAAATATGTATTAATGTGTGTATTAGTAATATGCTTAGTGCATTTAGAGCTTGAAAAGGTTAACACATTTATTCTATTTCATACTGCATAAATCTGTACAGACTGCAGATGCTTTCTGACCTTGTATTGTTAGCTAAAATCTTGCTTGTGCCTTGGAAATTTACTGAGAAGCAAATGATTCTTGCTTATGTTAGGAAAATAATGAATAGAACAATACTACTTGTATGAAACTTAGACAAGAAGTTCCGCTTGTGCTGTGAAAAAATACACAGCTGTAGAAGCTATAGATAATTAGGACAAAGCCTGCTTGAAAATATGAACTGCAATCAGCATTTGCTTGTATCTGAGTTAAAAGAGTACCTTAAAATGTAACACTGTACAGTAGAAGCCTGTAAACGGATTAGTGCCCACCAAGGCCAGGTTGTTTTTCTCAAAAGTTTCTCACAAATCTAGTCATGTCAGCAGAAAATCTGAATAACATCTGCTGTAGAACAATGCTAAAAGTTGTGTTTGATTACGTCAGCCTTAGAAGGCCATGTCTTGTAAAACAGTATAAGAATAAGCATACTTCCTGTTAGTAGTTAAACAAATCCTTGTATTTGCATGTTTTTGTCTCCTTGCAGCAAGTTATTAAATGTGCCTTAACTGAACCTTACGTGTATTGGTCTTTGAAGTTTTTTCCTTTGACAGATTGGTCCTTCGGACTGGAAACCTTCACTTTGCCTCAGATCAGACAGGCCAGGTGGCTTGAAACCGTACAGGGAAGAAACCACATCGGTCCTTCTTAGTTGAAAAGCCCTCCGACTGAATTGTCGTACAAAAGAGGCCAACCACTTTCTGATCTGCGACTGAAGGACCGGTTTACTCAAACCAGGTGATCAATCACGAAGGCTCAGGTAAGGTGAATCTACCTCTTTTTTTCTGTTTTAGATCAGGGACTAGATTTGTATTTATTTTGTTAAGACTTTGTTTATACAAGTCAGGGACAAAAAGATTACTGCCTTGTCATAGATCAGGGAAACAGAGCAGGTAGGCAGTCATTCTGAAGAGACTATAACAAAATCCGTGGTGCCACGTTAAAAATAAGGAGTTACGTAATGATTAAAAGGGTAGAACAAAATGGGTAATAATTGTACAGAAAGATCCCAAAGTCTGCCGTTAAACGAATACGCGAAATACATGCAGTCACAGTGTGCTGATAATATTAAATACTACTCAAAATGGGTTAATAAGTATGAATTTGATGGTAAACTAGAAAAATCCTCACTTGTCAAACTTGTCAAACAGCTTAAAACTGATTCTAAAGGTCGGGTAAAAAAGCAACGTCAATTAGGAATTCCTCAGGCACACAGGTGGATTGAGGAAGTAAACCGAAGGAAACAAAAGAGTAATAATTCAAAAGCAATGTTTTTAGATAAGGAGGACAATAACTTAATAATAGCATCAGCCCCTCCGCCTCCCTTACCAGAATATGAAGCAAGTGGACAAGTTAGTCCACCCCCTCGATATCCTGCTGTCACTGTAAATAGAAACACTACAAAAGCAAAACCATTTATTAGAAATCACATCGAGACCAGGTCTTAAACATGGGCAGGAAACTCAAAAAAAGACATTGAGTTATATCAAATGGGTAGGAATTCACAATCTGTGAGTGAAGAAGAAATATGCCCACTTATAGAAGTGCCTAATCCTCAGGCAGGCAAGAAGGTCAGGACACAACTATTCTAGTGTATAGACCCCGGACTCCGGAAGACATCTGGAAAGCCACCGAGGGAATTCACCATCCAAAAGTTAATTTTAGAAAGTTCTTAGAAGATTTGCAAGGAATGAGGCTAAGTTATAATTTAAATGGAGAAGAGGTAGAAAAAGTAGTCAGACAAATTGTGGGGCCAGATTGGCACATGATTAGTGGCGACTGGAATCCCCTTGACACTCCGCTCAGGCCCCTCCCACATAGCAGCGCAGAGCTAGACAACAGAGTGAAAGGTCTTACAGACTGTATCTCTGAGAAATGGAAGCCTAGGGCAGACTGGACTTGCATTAATCAATGCATCCAACAAGAAGGCGTGACTGTTGACAGATATTATGCCAGACTGCTAGAATGTTTTAATAACCACTGTGGAATGCAGGTTCCTGAAGATCAGACACACGATTCCCCATATGAGCAGCAGTTAAAGAATGCATCTTTGAATTGCAGTATTGCACCCATAAGCAGTTTTATTACAAAGCACATGGTAGATCATCGTACAAGCAGGTTACAGTCATTACTTGAATATGCTAGGCATGCTGAAAGGCATTTTAATAGCAAAAAGAAAAAGAAAGTCCAACTATTTTCTGTAGAAGATGGAGCAGAAGTTTATGTAGTACAGTCTGGGAAAAAGGGCAAGAGAAATGCCCAGGGAAACAAACAATCTGATCAATGATCAGAGGACTTTGAAGGGCGAAAGAAAAGGGGTGAATGTTTTAAATGCGGTAAAAAGGGACACTTGGCAAGGGATTGCAAGAAAAACAAGAAGGCAACCACGGAAGATAAGGAGGGTGAGGACTGACTATATCATAGTCAGGAATCACTAGAAGGGGATAGCAGAGAAGGGACAAATGAGAATGTGATAGAGGGAGTAGAGAATGTGACAGAAGAAATAGAGGAAGTGCAGGAAGTCACGGATAGTGAAGAAAATTAAATATTAGATTTGGCTTTATTGAGCTTAGAGCTCTATTTAGCAGACACAAAACCAGAAGTTACACTCCTGGTAGAAGGGAGGGAAGTCAGATTCTTGTCTGACTCAGGGGCATCACGGACCCTGATACATCCCTCCAAACTGCCAGAGAACTCAGAGTCACCTGATTACATATTAGTGAAAGCAGCTAATGGACAGCTGTATCAGGAGCCCCTCTCCCATAATATTGTGATAACTGATCCTGTTTCAGGATTGACCCAGAAAAGCAAAATTGTTGTTTCTGCAAAATGCCCAGTAAACCTCTTGGGCAGAGACCTTATGCAGCTATTTGGTATAGCAGTAGTTCCGACTATGCAGGGTATGGAAGCACAGTGACAAATTGATACCTTTGCAGTGCAATCGGATGGTGAAATGTTTTATTGGTACAGCCAGGACTTAGTTACAACTGGTCCAGGGGCAGTGACCGAAGAGTTGATGAACATAGCCATCAGCAAGTTCCCCTCCCTTGATATTGATAGACAACATTTGTTGCACTGTACTCTGTATTATTGTAACACACCAGGACCTGATAAGGAATATGAACAAGAATTGTTTAGAAATCGTGCAAACAGACCGATATTACGTAATCTGTACTGGGATACAGAAGGGAACAGTGTAGCCAGCTGTTCATTGCCCCAGGAGTTCTTTGAACTTTATAAATCTAATCGATTATCACATGTTAGCTTAACTAAGGACAAAAATGTAAAATGGGTAGACTTGGGAGAAAAAGTCACGAGATGGGAAAAACAGACAGAGTTAGAACTGTCAGAACAGGGAATACAAATGCAGAAGTTGAATTGGATAACTCAGACCCACCCAGCTGTACACTTGCAGTCTAGCAAGGACAGCTGATTAGCACTCCTATTGAAGGAGGAAGAGAATGCCTTATGGAATATACCAGAAACTCTCTAGTCAACAGGAAAATCAGATGTAGGACTTATTTGTACAGTGGGACCAGCTACTATAACACCAAAGTCAGCATTTAGACCACAAAAAAGACAGTATCCCTTAAGAAAAGATGCAGATGTAGGAATCAAACCTATTATAGCAGCCTTATTTAACGAAGGGGTACTGGTGGAATCTCTTGATTCACCATGTAACACACCCTTATTTCCTGTTAAGAAAGTGAATGGAGAGTGGCGTATGGTCCAAGATTTACGAGCTGTAAATGACGCAGTAATACCAAGGGCACCTACGGTGCCAGACCCACATACCCTGTTGAATGATTTAAAACCTCAAAAGAAATATTTTTCTGTTGTAGATATCAGCAATGCGTTCTTTTCAATACCGATATACCCAGACAGCCAGTATTGGTTTGTATTCACATTTCAGGGGAAAAGGTATACATATACGTGACTACCACAGGGGTATTGTGAAAGTCCAACAATATTCTCAAAAGAAATGGCAAGCAACTTGGCGGGATTTACCCCACCAAGAGGTAGCCAGATTTTGCTTTATGTTGATGATATGGTGGCCCCCATCCAGCAAGATTGTAAAGAAGATACCATAGCGCTAGTACAATTTTTAGCCACTGAAGGACATAAAGTAATCAAAAATAAACTGCAGCTTTGGTAAAAACAAGTTAAATACCTAGGATATGTAATATCCAAGGAGGGTAGGACATTAGATGAGGACAGAAAAGTAGCGATTTTGCAAGCACTAAAACCCACTACCAAGAAGGAAATGATGTCCTTCCTGGGTACGACTAATTTTTGTCGGAGTTGGATTCCAAACTATGCCTTGGAATCTGCACCATTGACTAACCAGATTTATAAAAAGCTTATGGCAGCACAGGATTTGTTACAATGGACACCAGAAGCAGAATCTGCTTTCTGCAAACTGAAACAGTTAATAGCATCCTCATTAGTTTTAGGTTTACCAAACTATCATAAATGTTTTTTTCCAAACTGTAGATTGTAAGCAAGGTTATATGACATCAGTGTTAACACAGCAGCATGGGGATAATCAACGCCCTATCACTTATTATTCATCACAATTGGACCCAGTGGCACGGTCTTTACCTCACTGTGTACAAGCAGTAGTTGCAGCTGCAATGGCAGTACAGGCTTCGGCCTCAGTAGTTTTGTTCCACCCTCTCACATTGAGAGTGCCTCATGCAGTTGCGATTATTTTACTGCAAGAGAGGGTAGCATATCTTTCCCCTGATAGGCATCTTTCCTGTATGACTATATTGTTGATCCAACCTCATATTACAATTGAATGATGTACGACTTTGAACCCTTCTACCTTGCTCCCAACCCCTGCAGATGGCACACCACACAGCTGCCTGCAGGTGATTGAGCAAAAGACACTGCCTAGAAAAGATCTCATGGATGTCCCCTTGGATGATGCCGAGGTGACATACTACGTGGATGGCTCGTGCAAAAGGGGTCCTGCAGGACAGAACCTAGTAGGATATGCAGTAGTTTCTGATACTGACATTATAGAAGCAAAATCTTTACCACATAATTTATCTGCACAGGCAGCAGAATTGATTGCCTTGACACGGGCATATACGTTAGCAAAGGGTAAATGTGTGAACATTTTTACTGACAGCCACTATGCTTTTTCTACTGTACATGTTTTTGTGCAGCAGTGGAAAAATCGAGGAATGATAACAACTACTGGCAAACCAATCAATCATGCACAGTTTATTTTAGATCTTTTAGAATCTATTCAGTTACCTCAGAAAGTAGCTATTTGTAAATGCACAGCTCATACCAAGCAACATGACAGGATTTCAAAAGGTAATGCGAGAGCTGACACAGTTGCAAAGCAGGCAGCTTCAGAAGTATTTCTTTTGAATGAGGAATTACAACCCTCTGAGATTTTAGACTTAGAAATCTTAAAGACAATGCAGACACTTACTACACAAGTTGAAAATCAAAGATGGGTAAAATGAGGAGCAATTCTCGAAAAGGGGCTGTACATCTCTAAAGAAGGGAAACCGATATTGCCATTTAATTTGTTTAGATATGCATCTTTGTTGAGCCATGGGCAGTGCCATGTCTCAACAGGGGGGATGGTACAGCTGGTGAACCAAGTGTTCATGACATATGGATTCTAAAAACTACTCTAAAATATTCTGCTCGGTATGCCACGTTTGTAATAAACATCATGCACAAGGGGCATTAAAGCCCAAGCAAGGGAGTTTCCCTACACCACCGTATCCATTTCATACTATCTGTATGGATTTCATAGAATTGAATAAATGTGAAAATAAGAAGTATTGTCTTGTCATTGTATATATGTTTTTCAGATGGGTAGAAGCCTTTCCGACTAAAAATCCAGATGCTGCAACTGTGGCCAAAGTTCTTGTTAAAGAAATCATGCCTAGATTCGGCATTCCGGAAAAGATCTACAGTGACAACGGCACACACTTCATAAACCAGACCATACAATAGACATTTTGGAATTTCTTTAAAAAATAATTGTGCATATCACCCACAATCTGCAGGGCTAGTATAGAGGCATAATGGGATTTTAGAAAGTAAGCTAAGGAAGTTAATAGTAGAAACACAGAGAAATTTGGTGTACTGTATGCCCCTGACACTGTTGAGCATGAGAACTGTTCCGAATGCAAAAGGATTGACTCCTTTTGAAAAATTATTTGGAAGGGCTTATTATATACCTCAGTGGAAATCTCTCATGCCCGCAGACCAGGAAGCTGACAGTACATTAGCTGAGTATATGCGAAACCTGTTGAATTCTAAACATTTGTTGCAGTCAAATTCTGTTTCAGATAAAGAACGAATCAGACCATCAGAAGTGACAGTGCTCCCTGGTGCCTGGATCTGGGTGAAGATGGTAAAGAAAAAGAACTGGGTGTCACCAAAGTGGGAAGGTCCATATCAAGTGCTTCTGTCGACACCCACTGCAGTCAGAATTGCGGAGCGTGCTTCCTGGATCCACCTGACGCACTGTAAATTAGTCAAAAACTTTGAACTGGACAAAAATCTTGTCACATGCCAAGAGTAAAAATGAAAGAGTCCAGAAGAAACAGGAATGCCGAACAACCCTTTCCTCAGAAGTATTGCATAATCATCCTGTTAACTGTACTAGTGACAATAATCTTTTTGTTGTGGCCTTTCCTTTTCCCAGCCACACAGATTGAACTGAATAAATGTGAAGCGTTACTCATAGACAGGCATCCAAACTTTAACAATTACCAGACAATTAAATATGTGTATGCTGAGACTTTCAATGTTTTGAATTGCAGGATTTGCACAGGTTTGCCGACAGCATACGGGGGGTTATTAATGACTACAGTCCCCTAGGGGTCAATGAGACCTGGGAGAACTTGATTTATGATACCTCAACCATTACATCACAAGATAAAATAGCATTGCACTTGTCTGTTCCACAAAAGGGAACTGTGTGTTTTATAAAAATGATACTGTTCAGGTGGGTTGAAGCAATTGCAATGTGACTGTTCCTTATAAATGTTACACTAAAGGTAGCAATGTAGATCTTTATTGTAATACAAACTATGATTCATTTCTTGGATTGATGCACAAAACAATTGATGAAGTAAAACATAATTCTGTTCTTTATAAACAACTGTCTATATTTGATAGAAAAATGTTTCATGCAGGGCAAGTGTATATTCATAGCAAGGTTACTACTAGAGGATTGTTATTTTGTGTGTGGCAGAAAGGCATACAAATGGTTACCCAAGAATTGGTCCAGCAGTTGTTTTTTGGGTTACCTGGTTCCAGTCATACGACACACTGCAGTTTTGCCTCGAGGAAAAATTTGAAATGTCAGAGAGGTCGTCAAAAAGCCTGTAAATCCAGTGGGACAAATCGATGCACATTGGAAAGACCATCATTCTATAGGCAAAAAACTGACACATATCGACTTGAGTGATAGCGTTATATCGTGGGCAGGCATATTACCAGCATATGGAACAGTGAAATCGATCTGGGAGCTGAGAAAACTGTAGAAAATTCTCAAAGTAATGAGTAATGCAACTTTTTCCGCTCTCAAATTGGTGACTGATGAACTGAATGCTATGAGAACTGTAGTGCTTCAAAACCGCATGGCTCTCGACTTCACCCTAGTGGCAAGAGGTGGTACTTGCGCGTTAATCCAAGAAGAATGCTGTTTGTATATTCCTGACCATAAACACGAGATAGACAATCATCTTGAGGTAATTCAGCAAGTGTCGGCCATGACCAAACCAGGCCCAAACCCACTGATGGACTTTTTCCAGAAATGGTTTGGGGGGTGGGGTACAATCCTAATGAACATCCTGATTGCCATTTGTGTAGGAATGCTCCTACTGGGAGTATGTGTTTGTTGTGGTATACCCTGCATGAAACGACTGATTAAAGATTTTATAGACATGTCAGTTTCTGAAACCTTATATCAAAATACTGAGTTCGAAGAACTGTTAAAAGATTGAAAATGCTTTCATAAGTTTAAACTGAATGACTCTCTTAACTGAAAATCCTGAGTGGAAGAGGTTAGGAGAAGAAAACAAACTGTTTATGCTTATTTTGAAAGTAGAATAAAAGTATTAATAGGGGGAATGTCAGAAAAATACGTATTAATGCGTGTATTAGTAATGTGCTTAGTGCATTTAGAGCTTGAAAAGGGTTAACATATTTATTCTATTTCATACTGCATAAATCTGTACAAACTGCAGATGCTTTCTGATCTTTTATTGTTAGCCAAAATCTTGCTTGTGCCTTGTTAATTTACTGAGAAGCAGATGATTCCTGCTTATGCTAGGAAAATAATGAATAGAACAATACTACTTGTATGAAACTTAGACAAGGAGTTCCACTTGTGCTGTGAGAAAATACACAGCTGTAGAAGCTATAGATAATTAAGACAAAGCCTGCTTGAAAATATGAACTGCAATCAGCATTTGCTTGTATCTGAGTTAGAAGAGTACCTTGAAATTTAACACAGTACAATAGAAGCCTGTAAATACCCACCAAGGCCAGGTTGTTTTTCTCAAAAGTTTCTCACAAATCTAGTCATGTCAACAGAAAATCTGAGTAACATCTGCTATAGAACAATGCTAAAAGTTGTGCTTGATTATGTCAGCCTTAAAAGGCCATGTCTTGTAAAACATTATAAGAATAAGCATACTTCCTGTTAGTAGTTAGACAAATCCTTGTATTTGCATGTTTTTGTCTCCTTGCAGCAAGTTATTAAATGTGCCTTAACTGAACCTTATGTGTATTGGTCTTTGAAGTTTTTTCCTTTGACAGTTGTACTGTGTTTTTATGTGTTGTTTTATCATGTATATTTTTGCATTGATTAATTAAAAGGTAAATTTTACTGGTCAGGTTTTACTTGATTTACTTCAAGTGACTGTTATAAAGGTCTTGAGTTGAATGTGTATTTTGTTTTGAGGAAGTCTTTTGTGGAAGAAAGTGGAGAAAAGAATGATTGACCACTAATCCAGTTGTGGGTCTTTGTTATTATGAGTCTTGGTGGATTTTTCATGCACAATAGTGCTGGTATTAATGTACTACTTTTTTCTTTCTTATCACAGGTGACCCTGAGGGGGGGTTGGTGTCTGTCCCCTACCAAACCGATGTCAGTGTCTTTTTTGACTCTGATGATGATGGTGGCTACAGTGAGGCACAGGTGGGGCTGTTGGGGGCTGAATCTGTCCCAGAGGTAGACATCCCTCTTTTGCCACCATTGTCACCTCACACAGTCGATATGTCCACACATACCCAGTCCCAAGAGGCCACATATATTGGACAGTCAGAGGGTGGGGACATTGAAAAGGAAAGTGTGGCAAGTATAGACACTGGCCTTAGCCAGAGAGCTGTCGAGGTCTCGCACAAGTGGATTGATGGGGATGCTTGTAGGAGGCCTGCTGTCCATCCACCACCTGTTGCAGGTGTCACATCATGGGTCACTCGGTGCATGTTTTGGGCCATCATGGAGGCACAGGCACATTCTGGAAGGAACACCAGACATCTGCTTAGGGTTGTGGATATAGCACAGCCTGACATCAGTGACTGCCTCCACTGCATTTTGGACAATCTGGATCGGTTCACTGATGCAGTGGACAGAAGGTGGGTTGAGACAGTGTCTGTCTTGGACTGCACATTGCTTGTGCTGGAATGTCTGGTTGGAGTTCAGCATTGGACCCATGGACGTAGGTCAGCAACCCCATCTGCTGAGAGTCCACATGGCTATGCATAATCACGCTTCAGTAGTGGCACCAGTGTTACAGAGGGGAGTGTGCTGTTCACACCACAATGTAGCAGGCCATGGTCTCATGGTCCTGGGTGGTATCTTGGAGGACACAGTCCCAGCAGACAGCAGTCACCATCTAGTACTAGCATGGCTTCTGACCTTGGGCATGAATGTGCCAGTGCAACTTCTGGCAGAACCAGGTCACATGTTCAGTGCCAGAGATGGTGAACTGTCAACTGTATCATATAAGGTCCTAAGCTGTCCAACATAGACATGTGTATGGCTAGCACTGAGCTTTACTATGTACATACACACACCCACACACCGCTGTTAAATACAGGTCACCTACAGACACACATGGTACCTCTCCATGGTCCACCTTACATGCTTCCCTTCCTGACTCACACACACATGCTGTCAACCATTTGTGCCAGCCTAGGCCTTTTGCACCCCCACACCTCACCCTGTGCAAATGATGATACTGGTGCCACATCCCTGTCATCTTCATCATCGATGCAGGAAAATGAAACTATGTCTAATGCACATGGTGAATATATTAGTTAACAGGCTAACAAGGACAATGGCGGCATTCAGAGTACTCATGCATCCTTAATGTCTGATAAGGTCTGCTACCCTTGTTAATTGTCACCAGGGTTTTGGGAACTAACACATCTACAAGCTGTGGTGATGACGGTGACCCATCTACAAATATTCTGTTTCCAGTACTGACAGTTGCCTGACTCCAGTTATGATAGTCATGTTCGGTATTCCATTGTGGAACCTGCACATGATGTGTGTCACAGCAGATGTGTGCTTTACATGCATGGGGGGGCCTGTTTTGTGTAGGGTGTACTGTCTGTGTTACATACCTCTCTCTCCAGCATTTACTATGTGTACCATGGTGATGTTGTCAGTGTGTAGAACAGGTGAGACATGTGTTAGTTCTGTCATGGATAAGTGGGAGGTACACAGTGGGATCGGACACCTCCCTGTATGGAGACACACACATCCCCTACAAAGCATATAGGAGACAGACTACACATGTATGTTCATGACACAGACTCCATAGGACATGTTATCTACACTGTGTGTTGGTGTACCATGGAACCTGTGTGGCTGCAGTTGTATGATATGCCTGTGTGGTGACATTTCAAGGGTGCCATTGCACACAATGATAGGTGTGGTGACTGCTACATTCCGTATAGCGGTAACAGTCTGAGATTTACATCCCAAACCTGTTGGTTTAGGTTGTACAACAGTGAATGCATCTTCAAATCTTATCGACCAGTGAAAGTAAAGGCTACATAATTTTCTGTGTCCATACCTTCATGTGTAATGACTCAACTGTGTGTGGTGTGTGGACACTACAATATTTTGCAGGGGTGAAGTATTTCCTAATTCATTAGAGACAAGATAGTATTCTGCAGTCGTTGGCAGTTACTCTTTGTCAGTGGCTCAGACAATGACTAACTGTGTCCTAGGCCATCCTGGATAACTGTTGGTACTGTGTGGGATTCTGTGATGGCTCCTAATATGCAGTCACCTGCTCATGTACTCAGTCAGAGGTCACTGGCTGTGACTGCAGAGAGGGAATAAATAGAAGGGTATGCCAGTAATGGAGGATGGTGAACTCCACTGGTGAATGGCATTATTGCAGTATGGGTCTCCAAATGCTATGTTCCCAGAGTATGACTCTCAGACTCTTGCTTATTCACCTGCTGAAATAACACTATGTACATGATGTACACTGTTTCCAGTATAACCTGCTGGCCTAATATTCTCATACACCTTGTCAGACCATGGTTGGTGGAGTGAGACTGATCTCTCACATCCATTGCTTAGTGTAACAGTCAATGGGCTCCGCCAGTCACAGTTGGTGGCATGATCTGGCCTTGTACAAAAGTAACAGTATTTGGTCCAGTATCAGTAGGTGTACAACAGTGTTAGTGATTGTATCCATGCTAACTCCTATCATGTCATGTCAAGTGACATGACTCAGAGATCAGGGGACACTGCTTAGCACTACATGCTAGTTGTCCTGTGTGCAAGTAAGTATTGCAGTTACTTCCACCATGCTGCAACAAGAGAGTCATGCAAGGTGTCTGTACAGAGCACAGACATACACACTAGGGAAGTGTAATATGTACACACTGTGTTGCTTAGTCATGCTATGCCTCACTTGCCCAAAGGATGGTCCAGGTCCTTACCTATCATGCCTTGGACCATTGCCATGACATCTCCACATGGGGATCCAGTGTATTGCATCATGTATCTACAAGTATGGGTGACACCTACAGCCCACACAATGTGAGGTGTTCCCTAGTAGGATCTGGCCACAGATCATTCTCCTTAAAACAAACATCATGTACCCTCCCTTGCAGACAATACATACATATATGTGAAGAAAGCCATTTATTATCTCCTGTGGGATGGCTGATGCAGCATGACTGCACCTTCCCCTTCAGATGGGACAGGCAAGTAAGCATAGCTCTACACCCATGCATTATGTCAGCAGCATTACAACTGCATGAGCTCTGCTGTATGGAACAGGTGGGACATAGGCTCGTCATGGCTCAGCAAACCTGACTGATAGACAACTGCCATTAGCAGGCTGTACAATAACTAGTGGGCAGTGCTGTGTGACAGTTGGGGTGGGAGTGCCCCCCCCCCCCGCCCAACATGGAGGAACTACCTCCTCATCTGAAAGTAGCACATAGTGTTGTTGTGATGTTGTGTAGACATGGTCAGTGATAACATTAGCCACCCATACAAAGCAGAACCACAAGTCACAGTGTATTTACATGTGTGGCCTCAAAGGGCAGGCCCAGGTTGTCACTGACCTCATACGTCATGATACCACATATGGTGGGTCTGTACTCATATCTAAACTATAATCCCACACTGTCTGCATCAACTACACTCTCTTGCCTCCAACACATGTGATACATGACATGCCTGCAACCTGTCCCATAACTTCCATATATACAGAGCAGTTTGTAACTGGCCTCTCAATGGAAGATGCACAGTATCTATTGCACATGCTAACATACCAGGCTGTATTCCACATGTGATCTGACAAGGATTACTAACACAATTGGGCAACCCTTGCAATCATACTGACACTACTGGCTGCAGACCAGGAGGGTGAACAATGGCAATTGTTACACCCTTGCACTGAGATGGCACATACTCTGGGCATCAGAACTACAGAACTCTTTGTTTACATATCCGTATGCTTGTGGGGGCAAGCATCATGGAATGGATCAGCACACATATCTGTGATCTACACACAAAATTGACTGTACACAGTTTGAATGTATGACAGGAGGAGCATGACTATTACATGTGGTGGACATGTCCGAGGCAGTTGCCAAGGACCTGGGTGAGGGTACATCAGGGTGTACAACCCGCAGACTGAGGCAAGCTGTCTGTCTATATCCCTTGCTTGGGCAACAGTTACAAAGCATCCACTTAGGCATCTACAATACTGTCATTATAGGGTTCACTAAGAGGCCCGTTGATGGCACACATATGCAACATAGGGACATCCGCCTCCAATAGCTGATCTGTATGCATCAGTGCTCACCAGGGTACAGCCCTGGGTCTTCTACTGCTTGGAATCCATTTAACTGTGATACACAGAACTACTGGCTGACTGTGGCTAACAGTGCTGGCTGATGCAAGTAAATTGTGAGCACTCATAGAGTTTCTGTGGTATGTCACTATCCTGCAAGAGGGTATTGCGAACACATACCTGTTGACATACTAATGGCCATAAACTCCATGCAACTATATATGTAGTATCATTTCCATCAGTTACATCTGTGTACCTGGTAAGTAGCACATCAGTCGCAACATGTGATGTACATACTCAAGGGTGAAAGAACTGGGCACACAGACCTGGCCACACAGGCTTACACCTAATGAGCCTCAGATCACCATGTCTCTACAGTGGTATGGCAGGAATCATATGGCATAGCTGAGGCCACAGTCATCAGTGAGTGATATCCCTTTAACCTACATGTACTCTACTCTCAGAATGCCAATATCTGAATGCAATGGCCATTTATTGCCATAGCTTTCCAAGCAGTACTGGCAATTGCATACAACAGTATGGTCCCTAACAAGGACACTTCACTTTTGCAGTATGTCTTCATTGGGAATAATCTGCAATGAGTATCATTGTCGCCTGTGGTATATAGACTACTCAGAGTTGATCTGTGCCTTGCATACAGGGCAATGTGTGACCCTGCTTGATTGCATATGCTGCCTATTTGCAGAAGGCATTGTAGATGGATAGCTCACTGTAAGGACATTAACCTAGTATGGGATGTTAGTACACAGGACAAAAGCACTCTCAAACTAAACAAACAACTCGTAGGACAGATAAAGTCTATCAAAGCCACATTTGAGGTAAGTTTGGCCTCCCAGGCCAAGGACAGCCATAAAGCATTCTTTAGCTATCTCCACAACCTCAAAGGCAATACACAATTGTGTGCAGACCTCATTGTGAATGGAGCCACCTACACTGAGCCAGAAGATATAGCAAACCTTCTAGCTGATAAATTCAACTCCAACTTTACCCCTCTCTCTCCCCCTCAACCTTCCCTCAGGAAATATCATCAAATGGGTTCATGTCAAACCAACGACATATTAAAGATTGAAAAAAAAACAGCGAATGAAACCATGAACAAAGACATTTAAACATAGACAGTACATGTATCTACGGGTATGCACATGGGTGGGAAGTAGTATGGGTACAGTATCATATATTGGTATCATATCATATCCTTTACCTCCCTTGCAGGACCATATTTAAGTACTCGCGAGAATTTCATGTCCGTCGTGTCTGCTTCGAGTGTTTAGTCGTTATTTATTTATATATGTCGATTTTGATTTGAACCCCATCAAATATAACTCCCCCTACTATGACTGGGGAACAGATCCTTAATGCTCTCTCTAAGACTAAGAACACTGCATCAATGGGCCCAGACAATATCCCAAGGTGCCTTCCAAATAGCACAAAACATGACCTATCAGGGCCACTGGAATAACTATTTAACTGTACCCTCTAAACAGGCTTCATGCCTCTTGAATAGAGAAAGGCAACAATCATTCCTCTTCACAAAGGTGGGACATCTACAGACCCTGGAAATTACAGACCCATAAGTCTCACTAGTCTTATATGTAAAGTTATGGAAAGAATTATCATGGAGATGATCAACAGAGGTATAGTAAACCTCCAGACATTGGACCCAACCCAGTTTGGTTTCGTCAAGGCAGATCATGTCTACGCAACCTGGTAAACTTCTTTGAGAAGGTCACCAAAGCAATGGATGAGGGCAAAATCATTCACACTGCCTACCTTGACGTGGCCAATGCAGCTGACACAATATCTCACTCGGGCATTGTTGACAAACTCAAGAGGTTAGGTACAAACCCATATGTCACCCAGTACATAGTGAACTGGCTCACAGACAGGACCCAGGAAGTTAGAATTGGGGGTCCACTTCTACAAAGAGGCCAGTCACAAGTAGAGTCCCTCAGGATCAGTCCTTGAACTGCTCCTTTTTGGCATTTATTTCTCAGAAGTCAAGGCCAATGTCAATGGTCTCTGGCTGACTAAATTTGCAGATGACTGCAAATTAGAAGCTGTCATTGAATCTCACACTGACACAAATGTTCTCCAGGAGGGGCTAACACAGACAAAGAACTGGTGTCAGAGCCATGGACTAAAACTAAATGCCAAGAAATTCATAATAGTAGCGGTGGTGGTGCTGCGGTAGCATTGTCGCCTCACAATAAGATGCTGCCCGGTTCGATTCTCAGCAAGAGCGTCTTCTGCGTGGAGACATGCATGAATGGGCGTACCTTCGTTGAAGGTTGTGCATTTGGGCTGGTAACTCGGCACGTAAAAATCAACTACCAATCATTAGTGGACCGGAGATCCGCTGTGGCGACCCCTAACCGGAAAAAGCCAAAAGACACAACATCCTTTGGGAAGTCATCCATCCCTGGTAACACCATATTGACAACACATCCCTTAGAGTTGACCAAGTAGTCAGGGACTTTGGGACAAACGTAGATAGTAATCTAGCCTTTGATCATCACATGCCTACAGTGGTGAGGAAATCATTCTATGCTGCGGAATGTATAGACAAAGGTATGGCATCTATGTCCAAGGAAATCATTGTTCCACTGTATTTGGCATGCATCAGACCTATCATTGATTACAATGTCCCCTTTGGTATGTACCTAACCAGGCATATCCAACAACTGGAATGTCCACAGAGGTTTCTCACTAAAAGAATACAGGGAGTAAGTAATATGTCCTATGCACACTGCCTCAAGGCCCACCTCCTGCATATCCACAAAATAAACAGCACCATAATTACTCATTCTAAAGATCTAAACCTTGCCTGTGATATAAATAGGGCCTGCTGGAGAGATAGTTATGTATCCCAGAGACTACCTTGTATATGGAACAGGCTCTCCATCCATGTGAAGCAGAGTTCCTCCCTAACCCAATTCAAGTGCAACTTTGACAACAGGATGGGAAACTCGACATTCATCCCTGGTTTGGCACATATGTCTCTAACGGACACAGGTAACCTGTAAATGGTTCATCTCCCAGGTCCATGCTTACAATTATCAAGGCTATCAGAATTTGTCAGAGATTTGGCATGCATGACTAAGCTTAAAAAGACCCTTGTGGGCATTAGCTTACTAAACACCTATGAACTTATGAACCTATACAATGTGAACAGTGCATGGATATTTACAAGAGGAGGTTAAATGGAAAAAATGTACTCAGCTAATGCATTTATATGTGATGATGCCAAAAAGCAACATTTGTTTTATTAGAAAGATGTCCATATTGATGGTAATAATAAATAGTCATGTTTCTAAGTGTTTACCCATTTACATAACTTAAAAACAAACGTGCTAACAATGGATGTGAGAGGGACATGATGTAACATTGTAAGAAGCGGTAGTAAATGAAATATTAATGTTGATAAAATGCTGAACTGAGATAATAGTTAGTAGGGACATTAGATACATTATAGGCCATTAGTACTGTATTTCCCCATTCTATCCTTTATAGACAAGGCATGAGCCATAGAGCAGTAGTTGTGTCATGCACAGCTGAAAGGAACATGTTTTAACATTTGTCATTGGACAACCATAGCTGGGGGGGGGGCAGTGCATCACATTGACACAGCATGTGTTTTATATTCATGTGCATGATAAATAGCAATATAATAGCAATCAAAATACGCAAGTGACACATAACAGATCTGATGATACTGCAGTAGTTCAAGGTCTCCTTTTGTAGATGGAGTGCATCTAATACAAGATTGTGCTGGGTATGCTCACAATGGGTTGGGAGGGTGGCCTAATGTTTAAGGTGTTTGCCTTACAAACACAAGGTGCAGGGTTTGAGTCTCACAAGGGATAATTGGCTAGGCTTGCAATGGCTTGCAAGGGCAGTTAGCCTAGTACTAACCTATGAACCTATGAACCTAATACATTGCATGAGTACTGCCATAACAGCATGCAAACAACACAAACATATTATTGTCATTGATAACAAAGAAAAATTGAGAACAATAACATCATGCAGTGTTGTTTCTACAATTTCAATACATTCACCGAATGTTACCCTTGGTTGGAATTGAATAGCAAGCTATATTAACCCCTTGACTACAAACATGTAGATGAATTGCATGCACCACAGTTGAAGTCTTAATAAAGCTGTGAGACTACACCTATGTGAAATCATTACATCATATGCTTGTGTTGCAATTTGTAAGAGAAAAAATGGCCAGGGGAGGTTTCTCTTAGTATAACAGTACTCATTATAACACTTATGGATACCATTCATGTGTAACAGTATTAGGACATACAAAGTGAGCCAATGTTGGCTTTGAACACCTGACTATGTGACAACAGAAGCTACATGATATTGGAAAGAACGAATGTGCCACGGTGCCACTGGTGCTACAAGTGTGAGATATTTTGGTCATTGAAGCAGTGACATCATTCTACCACTGGAAGGAGATGTGTGCCTGTCATTTCTTTAAAATACTTTTGCTATATGTGTGTTTCTCATACAAAATTTCCTGCTGCTAGGTATACCCAGGCATATGTAGAACAATGTGTGTATAGTCACAAACTGAAACTCATACTAAGACACCAGCATTCAGAACAGAGTCTCATGTCCTCACGCTACATGAAAAGTCTTAGTATTTCTCATGGAAAAGGCAAATGCAATCCCATGGCATCATCATCAAACAAAGCATTTTTGTCTGAAAAAGAAGCAGAAATCATTGTAATAGGAATCACCATCCATATGTGTGCACAGCAGAGAGCTGACTGATGACATTGTTACCTACCTGCATATTCACATACATAGTGACACAAGTGAGTCTATGCAGTGATGGCTGGAACTGTACAGGTTACCTAAAAATCACAATGTACAGAGCACTGCCTGAATTGCATGTGCCAAACAAGGTGTTCTTTTACAATTGTAACCGTACACATTTGAATGGATGACATCACCATTCTTTCACATGTTGATGTTCTTCTAGAAATGTAGGAAGTTGGATGAAGTGCACAATAACACTACACATCTATACATACTACATATATTAGAAGCCTTTTCTACACAGCACAACAGACAAAACACACACAGATAGTAGTCAGTTATCACTGGATTCGAACCTCCTCCTTCCGTACTTACACAGCATAGACAACACCGTGTGAACAGCCAGTGCCACACGGTAACTCATATGACCACTTTAACGTGGTTCAGTTTTGACAGCATGATGTAAGCTTTGTGTATCCTAACCTGTTTATTGCCTGGGAGTGATACAAATCTATAGGGCAATTCTCTGCCAGTGAAAATGCAACTCCTAAGTGGAACTTTACATAAAGGATATTGTCACAGACACAATGGTACACACATGTACATTAGTTAAGCAATGGTGGATTTGAATCCCTTACCTATCTATTTATACACTCTATACAACACAGAAATAACCTCAAGTGCTAAAGGGGAAGTCTGAGTTGCAAGGGCATAGTCTGTAATTTTGACATGCTGACCTCATCAGTGGGCTGGAGAAATGTTTACAGTAAAAGTGGGATAAGGGAATGAGGGTATCCTCTCCCATGTTAAAATCATTTGCTGAGTGAAGTTGATACAGGAAGCTACATAGCAGACAATGTAGTGACACACACACACACACACACACACACACACACACACACACACACACACACACACACACACACACACACACACACACACACACTGAGATTCGAACCTCCTACTTTTTGGAGTTAAGCAATCTAAACAGCACAATATTAACTGCAAGTGAAACAAAACAAGTCTGACTTTTAAGGGGAGAGAGTGCACTTTTGACAGGATGACCTCATCACTGTATTGTATAGAAGTAATTTGTGTTGAAAGTGGGATAAACTGAAGAGGGAGCTGAGCCCAAAGTTAAAGTTTTCTCCTGAGTGGAAATAGATATAAAACATCTGTTGTCGAAGATTTATATCCTTGACAGTAGAGCAACACAGACACCCAAATCACCACTATGAGATTTGAATCACCTACTTAACCAGTTACACAATCTGGAAAAGACAGTATTATCTGCAAGCTAAGTTTGACTCTTATGGGGAGAGATTGCACTTTTGATAAGATGACCTCATCACTGTGTTGCAGAGAAGATGTTTTTGGTAAAACTGGGTTAGGGGAGAAAATGGGAAGGAAATGAGAAATCGAAGAAAGTTGGAAGGGAGGGGCAGGATACAGACAATTCAGACAATGAGACACATGCAGAATGTACAAAGAATGGGAGGTCAAATCCTGAGAATACTGCACAGACATTATCTAACTCCCATGGTATTTGTAAAGGAATTCAGAAAGGAGGATAGTAGATTCTGGAGGTGTTAGGGAAAAAAAAGGTAAGAATGATGCATATGTTCTGAGACTATGGCTGGAAAAAAGTCTTGAGTCAGGCACTGACAATTTGGGTGACATATTTCAAAAAGAAGCAGAACATACCTGGGAATTCTGCAACCACTTCAGTGCTACCTCATGTGAATGAGCCTTATCCTCGCTATGTAATTAGTCCTCATTATCACTAACTACCAAGGAGTGCACAACGTCAGGTAGAGTGTAACCCTGCATGAGACAGACTACATGTCATCCACCTGTCATCATGTGGAATCTGCTCTGAGTAATTAACCTTTTCACAATGTCAGAAATCAGCACCGTTCTTAACACTGAAGAACTCCATTTTCTTGCATATATGTAGATGCAGCTGACAAATTGACAGGCAAGTCGCACTCAGCTGAATTATGAACATTTGCAGTACATAAAAAAGTATGTCCCTTATTGTTCACTAGGCTGAAATATTTGGCTAACCATATGTTTTCCTTCTGCAGGTAGACAGGCAGACGTTATCATGATATCTATAAAAATCTAGAGGTATAAACTTCATTGTTATTTGTAATGCATTATGCAGCACTATTTCTACAAGAGTTGTGACAAAGATACATCATAGCTTGAGATGTCTGTGTCATTGGGTGTATTATATAGGACATACTGCAAAGCACCACAACAGCAGTGATGCTATATCTGAAGCTAACCATGACAAAATGAGAGTGCCAAATGCAGACAGGCAAGGTAACTAGTATACTGAGAACTGCCAACCAGTGTGACAGCATAAGCAATGTACCTACAGCCAACCTTTTGTGCATAACAAATGCATGTGAAACTCCATATGAACAGTACTGTCACTGGGCCTGTGTAGAAACACATGCTTACCAATACTGTACTTTCATATTGCAGTACATTATTGTTTGATAAGGAAAAGCAGCCCAAATTAGTAAAGTTCCTAAAATAGTCAGACCAAGGAAGGCAAGCCACTGCAGTGGTGCAATACAGGAGGCACTGCAGTCATTTCAATAAGGCCAAGTATATTACCATTGTATGTACACACACATGCTGCAAAGATACATGTATAATTGTTTTCTGAAGGATAGGAAGTCGGAATTTGAAATGTATGTCATTTAGTAATAGCCAAACTGAGGTAACATGAAAACTACTGGGAAGGTGTGCAGATAAACTTGTGTAAAATACTGTGCAGACAGGTCACAGCAAACTTATCTGAAGAATAATAAACAAAGCAAAGGGAGTAACGGGGACAAATAATGAGCTTCAAAGACACTTTAATCCTGCTGTTATGATGTTAGTGCATCAGCAGGGTTTGAATTTCCATTCACTGTCTGAAGGCTAAGAAGTGTGACTGTCATACTGTGTCACTTAGTATCTGCAGTCCTCTATGACTTGCCAGAAAAACACAGATTTCACAAAAAAATACCAAAATGGGAGTGAATTACATGATCACTGCTAAGCAGCAAAATAAAGAAACAGAGAATTGGGATCGGTGCTGACAGACCACGCTAGCAACACACAGCAAACCATGAAGAGTTAAGAGAAAAGCCAAAGTACTGCAAGTCAAGTACCCAAGAGCAGGGACAAACGTATACTGCATTCACTTAGTGAGTTACTTGTATGAATCTAAAACTGTATATAATTTAGTGACAACACCCCTCATTCGGCTGCCAAAAAACAACACCCCTCGTTCAGCTGCAAAGAAACAGATGATTTCAGGAACAGATACATGAAAGGAAGTGAAAATATGGATCAGTGCTGATTTACCAAAAAAAAGGAAGTAAGGACTGAAAAACAGGAAGTCTGATAAGAAGAAATATAGTTCTAAGCATTATCTTTTTATCCAGATGTTCTGCAGATTAGTGGTTCTGACCTTAAATGTGCTGCAGTCAGTTTAATTTGTCACACAAAGGCATAACTTCTGATTTTGAAAGGGTTGCCACCTATCTGTTGCCAAACTATACAAAAATCAGATGAATTGTCTGGTAGTCTAGAACAATCTGTAAAATCTCTGGTATTCTGTTTAACAACACAAAAAGAACAATGGAATTTGTTAAAGCACCCCTGTCATTGTTCTAGCTAATGTGATGCAGTTAGGCCTGAGAGTGGGAAAATAAAACATTCCACTTTCTCTTGTTGTGCCCATTTATGTCACAAAATGGACATGTAGTGGGCAGTGCAGAAGGGGAAAGGGGAGGAGAGAGGAATGGTTAGGGGTGGTGAAAGGGGTGCAGCTTTGTTCTGATTTCAGTCATGATGAAAGGTGGCCACCACAGAGTACTAAACAATTACCAGGGTGAGTACACATATGGCAACAGCTTTGTTCAAGGAAATGTAGACAATATATAAGGAGTCAAAAATGCACAGTTGTGCTGATCTGCTTCAGGAAACCTTTCAAGACCGAAATGTAACATGAAGTTCATGGCATCAGCTGGCTGATCAGAGAACCCTAGGTCACATCAAGAGTTGCAGAGTGTTACATTGCCGATTTGCTTCACTCAGACTGATTCAGCCAGAGAATGCTCACTAAAGTCACATGATAATCTCTGTGAAACAGAATGCCTTTAAACTTGCACATGCATGTGTGTTTGTGTGGATTCACTTCAGAATGTCGAAGTTTCAAAACTTCGAATCTCATATGGTCGAGACCATATGATCAAAGTTTTAAAACTTTGAACGTTCTGAACAGAGATCTCTGCATACAGTGCGGAATGGGAAATTTCCCTTTTCCTCGCTGTAGTGTGATCTCAGAGTTGGTATATTTAAATAGCGGGGGTGTGGAGGGTGCACAGGGGCTTGTCCGTCTGCAAAAACATTGAGGAACATGGTTTTGTGTTCTTTTTGGATTCATGTCAGAGTTTCAAAGTTTTAAAACTTCGATCATATGGTCTCGACCATATTAAATTTGAAGTTTTGAAACTTTGGCATTCTGAACTGAATCCATTTGTGTGTGTGTGTGTGTGTGTGTGTGCGTGTGTGTGTGTGTGTGTGTGTGTGTGTGTGTGTGTGTGTGTATATATATATATATATATATATATATATATATATATATATATATATATATATATAAACATTCCTGTTAGCAAAAAGAAAAAATAATTTAATTACAGACAAGGCATTCCTCTACTAATACTTGAGAAATATCACATCCTTAACTACCAACAGCCACCTTGTCTGCATCTTTGGTATTAGCAACCATTGATGACAAAAAACATTCATCTATACCAGTACATGAGAAGCATTACTTTCCTGCAAAATTGCAGGTGCCCAAACTTGAATAAATGTGTCCTCTTTTACCCCACAGTTCTGCAAATGCACTTGCCACCTTATGGGAGGAGGCAATTTTGTTATTCAATTTAAAAATATATGGGAGACATACTAAGCAAGTCAATAACCACATAAAATAAGTAATTGCAAAGCAGGGCTATGTAAAACCACAACTAAAACAGAAAAAAATTATCAAGAAATCGGTTGCATGAAAGTATTTCTCGTCTAAATTATAAATGCAACAGCCAACATTTCCATTATAGATTACTTGCAAGAAGGTTTCAGTACATTATTATGGATAAATTAAAAAAGTTTAATTTCTGCATTTACAAATAAAGAAAGAAAAGGAATATTAAACAGTTATGTCTGACTGAACATCAGGAAATGAGGCTGCCATCTTTTGCTCTATAATGGTGGAAGGAAACAGCAAAATGTAAACCAAACAGAGAATACAGAAAATAAGTGTTAATTCACACTGCTAATTACATTACCTTCTTTTCAGGTAACCTCATCAGCTCATAAGGAAGTACAGGACATTGCCCTTTTTCATACCTCCAGTTTGTATAATCAGCTTATATTATCACCCCCCCCCGCTCAAATCATATTATCATAGCTCTGATTCTTTACAAGGCCTGAATTTCTTGTAAATAGCATCTCTCATTACTTCTCAACTATTTCTGCCTATGCAGGACATCCCTGATTTTGCCTTGTATGTTTGCTCTGATATGGTTGATTTACTGGTACACCACTGAAGATTATAATCAGTAAATGATGCCAGACATTAGAGTTTCATACTTATGGGTCAGAATATGCAAGCTGATTCAAAACTTGTTGTTCTGTTCATATTTTAAACAAATTAAATAAAATGCCCCTGATTTTGGCACCTTTATCAACCCTTATTTCTGGCTTTGTGAAAATTCCTCTGCAAAGAAATTGAGAGGTATACAAACCTCTATATTGTCACTGAATCTATACCTCTCAACTGTCCAGAATTTTACAGACTGTCCTTGATATTGCCTCATATCTTTGCCTTATCCATTGTGAAAATATTGATTTTCTGGTAATTCACTAAGGATTACAATTAATAAAGTCAGACACTGGATTGGCATACATTGAAGATAATATACAAAACATATAACAAACTGAAATTTATCTGTGATGCAGTGATGGTTTGTAAGGGGTCTATGTCAGATGATTGGGTTTTCAGAAAATCGAAATTAATATGGTCGAGGTCATATGATCCAGTTTCCAAAAACCTGAACATAAAAAAAATAAAATAACCCCCCCACAAAAATCTACTTTTTTAATGTTTTTGCAGGGGGGGGCAAGCCCCTCTGCACCCCTTGCAAATTATATATACCAACTCTGAGATCACACTACAGTGACGAAAAGGGTAAATTTCCGATCTGCACTGCACAGGGATCTCCATTCAAAAGCTTTGGGTTTTCAAAAACGTAATCATATGGTCTCCACCACATGAATTTCAAGTTTCTGATAACTCGATCGACTGATAGGGATCCTTTGTATGTGTGTGTATTTATGTACTCTGTGAACATGAGAGCAGGACAGTATATGCTTGTGCACAACTTAGGCGAAATAGGACAGACATTGGATTGCATTGGTAGTGTTAATCACATGTTATGGTACATTTCTGTACCATCAGAGCAATGTTTATTTATTTAATTATTGGTTTATTTAACATTTGTTGACCGGGAAAGTCCGACAAAGACAGAACCTATTTTCAGAGGAGGCCTAGGGAGAAATGCTCCCGATGGATGTCTTTGGAATGTGGAAGGAAACTAGAGTACCTGGACGAAACACACGTGAATGCAGGGAGGACATGCAGACTTCACACAGAAGGTACCCCAGCTGAGAATCGAACCAGAGAACCTCTTGCTGTGAGGCGACAGCATTAACTGCTGCACTACTGAACTGCACTACTGCACCATTGTGCTGCCCTAGTATAATTCTAATGTAATCTTATTGTAGGAAGAATGTATATACTGTAAGGCAGTTTGGATCCAGCCCTGGTATTGTGTTTGTTATAAATCACATTTTGGCATTTTTTATGCATAGTTACTGGAGTATTAATCCTATACACTGCAAACTGTGTCAATGAATCCCACTCTCCTGTGTGTAAAGCATATATTTCTGTAAGACTTTAGATTGCATTATAATTGAGTTATGCTAATTAACTGACCATTCAAATATTCCCTAACATAGCCTAGCCAGTGTTATATTGGATATATTCGCTTTAGTATGTGTCCAAAGCATTACTTTACCAGTATAATGCTTTACTCTTATTTTTCTATTACTGTGCTCTTGTCTATTGTTTTATGTCTGGCCAGTTTTTGACTCTAAGCTGAAACTGAAATTGCTCAGAATTGATCAGTGTTCTACCCAGGTAAACAAATTCAATAAATATAGATACAGATGTAGCTAGATATAGATATAGATATAGATATAGATATAGATATAGATATAGATATAGATATAGATATAGATATAAATATAGATATTCTATTTGTGTTTCTTGAGCATGTAAAAATCTGGACATTCTCTGAAATTCTGGACATTGTCTAAGTGGGATGATGCCCTGGAATTTATCTACAAGTAAATCGCCATAACCTAATTTGCATACCATATCCTAGTAAGATACAGGTCACCCTCTGTAACCTTACAATCTCATAACTCATACCTAGATCTACTGAAGAAACTCACCATTAAACCAAATACCCTATTCTTGAGAGACTTTAACTACCCCTCTATAGACTGGGAAACATACACTGCTTCATACTCACAGGCACAATGATTCCTGCACTTTACTGACACAAATACCCTTGACCAGATATTGCACATACCCACCAGAGGTTCAAACATACTAGACCTGGTACTCACCAATATGGGAGAGTGTGACCCCCCCCCCATCCATGGTGTTACATCCTCACTGGTGTGGTCGAACCACAAAACTTATCCTTTAAAATAAAAATCAACTTTGTAATCCCAGCAAACTCTTAGGAAATATTTAAAAGCAAACTACATCCTATTAAGCAATAGTTTATCAAAAGTCATTGCCCCTCCCAGCTCCAAGTTTAATGCAACCTATGTGGAATTGTTCACAGGGATCCTTTCCAATCATGTAAATTGCTGTACAGAGGCTGCTTTATCTACTAGAAGTATGTCCACAGCAAACTCTAAAAACAAACTACACTGGTGGAATCCTAAGCTTAACAGGGTATATAACAAAAAGAAAAAAAGTCATGGTTAAACTCAGGAGGAGCAACTCCCATAATGATAGAAGCTCTCTAATTAAACTAAACAGGAAAAAAAGAGGACTAATTAATTCCAACAAAGCCAACTACAAGGTCAAGATATCTTCACAGGGTAAAGACAACCACAAGGCCTTCTTTATCTATGTCTGAAACCTCAAAAGCAACACACATCAGTGTGCCAAACTGGTGGTCAATGGTGCTGCCTACCTTAACTGAGCAAAGCAACATAATAAATTTGTTTGCTGACAAATTCAGCTCAAACCTCATCCCCTACTCTTCCCTAATCCCACAAAAGATCGACTAGCATAACTCTCCCAACTATTAAAAGCAAACAGGTCCTGGCAGCGCACACTAAGGCCAAAAGAAGACTCAAGTGGCCTGGATGCCTCCTAAATAGCTGGAAACATGGTCTGTCAGGACCTCTTGAGTCACTTTTCAACTATTGCCTCAAAACAAGCTTTGTACCAAGAGAATGGAGGACTGCAACAGTATCCTACTGCACAAGAGTGGATCATCAGCTGACCCTGGAAAGTACAGACCTATTAGTCTAATATGCAAAGCTGTGCAACAAATTACCATGGAAATAATCAATAAATACACAGGCAACCATCAGACACTGGACTCAACCCAGTTTGGCTTTGTCAAGGGAAAGTTAAGTCTACTAAACCTGGCAGACTTTTTTATGAAGGTCACCAAAGCAATGGATGAGGGGGAAAATGGTGCATATCGTCTACCTGGAACTGGCTAAGGAGTTCAATACAATACCCCACTTGAGTATAGTTGACAAACACCAAACTGGGCATAAATTCCTATGTAACTCACTGGATTGCCATCTGACTCGCAGACACTGCTCAGGAGGTCAGGATTGGTGATACTAACTCCACTAAAAGACCGGTCACCAATGGGCTAGCTCAGAGCCCCATGTTGTAATTGCTCCTATTTGGCATCTACTTCAAAGAGGTAAAGGATAAGGTCAAGGGCCTTTGGCTAACAAAATTCTCAGATTGACTGCTAATTGAGAGCTATCATAGATTCTTCCCATGACAAAGGCATCTTACAAGAGGATCTAACACAGACAAATGACTGGTGCCAAAGTCGTGAACTAAAATTCAATACCAAGAAATTCATTATAGTGCCTTTTGGGAAAACTGTTACCTAGGCTAATTACTACATTGATGAGATACTCCTAAGAGCTGAGGCAGTAATCAGAGATATAGGAACATATGTAGCCAGTAATCTGGCTTTTGACCAACATGTGGCCAAGGCAGTAAGATATTATTCTATGTTGCCCAGCTTCTCTGTACGGGCATGGCTTCCAGGTCCAAGGAAGTCATAGTGCCACTTTATTTGGCCCTTATCAGACCCATTATTGACTATAATGCTCCCTTTGGCATGTGCCTGACCAGACATATGCAACAGTTGGAATGCCCACAAGAATTCTTTAACAGATGAATCCTGGGTATAAACACATTCTCCTATACTGATCACCTTAAAGTCCTATCCCTATAATACTCTGTCCTCTACAGGTTACTGAGAGACAATCTATGCCTGGCATACAAAGGTCCTCGGATCCAGCTCTGATGGACCTTTTGAACAATTGCAAAATGAACAGCATCAGAAACACTAGATCCAAGGATTCAAATTTTGCTTGTGACATAAAGAAAACATGTTGGCAAGACAGATATGTGTCTCAGGGGATCCCTATGCTCTGAAACCAGCTTACCATCCATGTGAAGCTGAGTCCTTCAACCGTATTTAAGCATAACCTTGACCAATGGATGGGAAATTGGAAATTCACTCTGGGTTTGGCCACCAGGTTTCTGATAGACAAAGGCATACAATAATGCCAAAACTAATAGTCCCCCCAACAAAACCTACAGGAACATCCTAAGATACCCCTCCTAATAAACACACATGATACATATGGACACAACTGGGTTGGATTGCACAGCTAGGCTTATAAAGTAAATAGTGGTCATTATCCTAGTATATACCCATGAACCCATGAACCTGCGCATGCCCTTGCTATAAAGTGCCTTTGAAGGTCCTTCCATCACATCTCATTTGCTCATACTAGTAAGCAATAAACAATCAAACTAGAAGTTTCTCCCTTTAGACTGCTAAAGCCTGAGTTATAGTACAGTGCAATATGTGGAAGTGTTAACTTTTTTCTGCCTTTCTTTCTTTTAAAATCTGCAACATCTGAGACAAGACTGCCATTCACTGGAGAGTCTTCTGTGCACATACATTTATATGCATATATACGTGGATGTGTTTGAATGTGTGTGTGTGTGTGTGTGTGTGTGTGTGTGTGTGTGTGTGTGTGTGTGTGTGTGTGTGTGTGTGTGTGTGTGTGTGTGTGTGTGTGTGTGTATATATATATATATATATATATATATATATATATATATATATATATATATGCTGTCATTATTGCAGACTGCCTCTGTGGCATTTACTTGTACAATCACTTGAGCAACAGACAAGGTGGAAGATCAGCTTGATAGTTTCACCTCTGTTGTGAGTCATTTAGCACTAGGTCTCTTAAGATAGTGTATTAACTGTCTTATGCTCACAGATAATGAATTTATTTTTAACATTAATAATTCCATCTGTGAGAGGTGTAGCTACTTAACTAATGTGGAGCCATCTCTCTTACCTAAAAACTTGTCCTGTGAACTTCATACACCCCCACCAGAATCCTTCATTAATCACACCAAACTGTCTTAGACTGAGGCTGTAAACAATCAGTCCTAAAGCTTCTAGAAATAAGATGATTAATTCTGAATAAAGGTCAGGCCACTGATTCACCTCATGCATACATCCCATAATGAGTCACCCTGAGTAAAAACACTCCAGCTCTACCACTCTGAACCACAATATGACAGAGATGTTGTAGTGATAGGCGACTCTGTTGTCAGGCCTTCATCAACCTCAAGGCTAGACAAGGTGAGGGTTACAGTGAGCTGCCTTCCAGATGCCAGGATTTCTGATGTTATAAGCATCTTAAGGACCTTATCTTTTCACAAATACTACAACATAGCAGAGGTCCATGTGGGATTGAATGACTTGAGATGTGGAGAGACATCAGAACTTTTCTTGCATGTTACAAAATGGGTAAGACGCTGGTCCTAAGTGGAATCCCTCCTTAGGTTCACAGGTTCATAGGTAAGTACTAGGCTAGCTGCCCTTACAGGCCATTTTAAGTCGAGAACATTTCTCTTTTTGTGCTTGAAATAACCGGCTCCATTTGGTTATAGACTGGCCTTATCCATCCCATAGTTGATAATTATATATTACCCCCAATGAGAATAACTGAGATCAGTCCACAGATAACTTGAGGAGACCCATGCATATGATAAAGCATTTAGGAGCTGCACCTCTCCATTAGTTGTACAGGGGCCAATCCTGAGGTAAGTTTTCTGTTTCACATCCATAAATCTAAGTTGTGCTAGAAAAATGACAGGGATTAACTTTGTTTTATGTGGATGGGGAGTCTGTTCCATAGCAGCGGTATCCAATGTAAAATATACTTGTCCCTCCAAAGCATTCTTTTGATGTTGCAGAAGAGGTTTAGATTTCTAGACTATGTCTGATGCCGTTTGACTTCCTGATGTGCAGTGAATCCATCAGTAATTGGTCAGTGGATGCCTTTTATGCCAGACACAGGTCAACTCTTAGCAGTCTGTAGGATACCGTATATAGTGACAGTACTTTAAGAAGGTCCATGTGGGGCATGTTGTTTAGGCCTTGTATCCTTTTAGTAAAGTGTCTTTGTGAGTATTCCAATTGTTGCATGTGTCTGGACGGATATATACCAAAGGGAGCATTATATTCAATGATTGGCATAATGAAGGCTGAATAAAGGGGGACAATGAAGGCTGAATAAAGGGGTTCATGGGTATATAGTAGATCAAGACACAATCCTTTAGTTTATAAGCTGTGCAATACAGAAGGCCTTTCTTACAAAAATAGACACATATTCATCAAACGTTAGGTCACTGTCCAGAGAAGTTCCCAAATCCTGAACAATTGTATCAACTCTTAGGGGCATACTGTCAAAGTGGTAGTTCCCTGGGGTAGATAGCATCACAAAGGATTCAATAGTGCATTTTTGGCATTTAGTTTCAGACCACGATTTTGACACCATTTATTTATTTGAGACAACCCTTCCTGCAAGATGGCTAAGTCATTTGGAGATTCAGTGACTGCTCATAACTTGCAGTCATCTGCAAACTTAGTCAGCCGGAGGACTTTGGTATAGGCTTTTACTATGGAAATGTAGATGCCAAACAGGAGAAGTTGCAGCACAGAACCCTGGGAGATTCCACAGGTGGATGTATCCTCCCCTATTTTGATTATCAGCATCCTATCTGTGAGCCAGTTGGCAATTCAATGGGTGACATAGGGGTTTATTCCTAGTTAATTTAGCTTTTCTACTATTCTTGAGTGGAGAATTGTAACAAAAGCTTTGGACAGGTCAAGGTATGTGGTGTGTACTGTTTTACCTTCATCCATTGCTTTGGTGACATTTTAAAAAACTCCACCAGGTTGAGTAAGCATGACCTGTCCTTGACAAATCCAAACTAAGACAAGTCTAGTGTTTGGAGTTTCTGTATGTCCTGATTGACTACTTCCATTATATTGCACTTGAGGCTGGTCAAAGTTATGTGTCTGTAATTGGGTTTATATTAGATCTTCGAATGCTTAGGTTGTCAAACGCTGAAACGCGACACCTAAACGGCAAAGTCTAATAAACGTGACAGTCCAATTATGCAAATTTTTTTCCTTGGAAAAAATGTGCTTGTTCGTCATCGGTGGTTTGCCCTTTTCCTCAATATAGAGCGATCTCAGAGGTGGTATATTTAGCTAGGGGGTGGGGCAGGGTTTAGAGTTTGTTTTTTTTTTTTTTTTTTTTTTTTAGCCATGCAAATTTTTTCCCTGGGAAAAAATTGGCATAATTGGCGGCCTGTCGTGTTTATTAGATTTCGATGTTTAGGTGTTGACATTTCAGCGTTCGACAACTTAAGCATTTGAAGATCTAATATAGACCCTCTGTAATTACCTTGATCTATGGAGGGTCTACCTGTATGCAGGGAAATTACTGCAGCTGTTCTACATCTGCTTGGTAAAAAACCTGTATGGAGGCTAGGATTGAATAGAGTTGTTAGGGCTGTGGCTAAATCATGCTTCATGCTATTAAAAATGCATCCAGGGATACTGTCAGGACCATTGATGCAGTATTGTTACCTTTTGATAGTACTTTTAGGACTTGGTCTTGTGTGATAGCTGGAGGTGAGCCAGGTTCAGATATATCTTGAGGAAAAATGTGGGTGAGAGAGGGGTAAAGTTGATGCTAAATTCATTGGCCAGTAGGTTAGCTATATCTTCAGCCTCAATGAAGGTAACATTGTTCGTAATCAGCTCAGTGCTTTGATATGTTGTGCTTTTGAGATTACAAACATAACTAACAGTGTCTTTTGATTTTCTTTGGCTTGGGTAGCTATTTTAGCCTCAAACCTGGCTTTGATGGATTTTATTTAGCTCCTGAGTTGTTTGTCAGTGGCAAGGGCTCTAACATTCTAGGAGTAACTCTTACTTTTGATCAGAAATTTTTTCCTTGTATTATAAAGTTTGTTGATATTATGGTTACACTATGTTGGTTTGTTTCTGGATTTTACCCTACACTTATTCCTGTGGGGTACAGCTGAATATATGCAGCTGTTTACATACTTGTATAGTGAGATGGTGTACATTTCCCTGTATTCAGTAGAGTTAACTGGGTCTGGTGAAGATTTGAAGCTTGCTAATGTATCATTTAGGAGTAGGTTTGTCTTGAAGAAATTTCTAAAGGTACCTTGGTTGGAAGAGATCTCTGGTTTCAGTTGTATTTTGAAGGTGATTGCTTCATAGTCAGACCTAACAAGTGATGAACATATGCAAGGGATGGTGCAAGATGCTCCCATATTAGTAAGGACAAGATCCAAGATGTTATTCCCTCTAGTGGGTAGTCTGACTAATTGTTCCAGGGCATTTGTATTGACAAAGTTCAGGAATCTCTGTGCTTGTGCACTAGTGGTGGGGTAGGTTTCCCAATCTATTGTTTTGATCACGTAGGCAAATGATTTTGGGTTAATACTGAGTCATTCTAGTTCCTGTAGACAGGAGTTGTGGCTTTCTTTTGTCATAGATGGAGTTTTATAGCTAGCTAATATACTCTACAGGACCTTTCAGATGGTTATTTGGCCATGAAGAAGGTCTAGTGCATCATGTTGCTTTACCAGCTTTGATGTGGATCTCTTCTGAATGTAGACTGATACACCTCCACCTTTTTTCCCCTTCTGTGCAGTAGGTGGACTAAACATGCCCTGCACAGCCAGAGTGTTATCTGCTATTTTAAATCATGTCTCAGTCCCTACACAGATGTCAATGTCTTCCAGGGTGAGAAGGGCTTGAAGGGAATGGAGTTTCTTGTTTAGGTTCCTACCATTGATCAGTAACACCTTCATATTTTCCTTTGCTTGTTCATTATGTTTGTGGTTTATCAGGGTGGAATTGCCTAAAAAAGGCACTGTGGGATGGACAATGTCTCTGCCAATAACTGAAACCCTAGAAGGGACAAATGCAGGCCATCCCTGGCACATCAGTGTGGTCTGTCAATCATATCCTCCCAGGCTGACAAATATTGGACTCCCTTTGAATGATGCCAGAAACTAACCTAATTACAAAAGTCAATTATTTTTTGCATCTATTGAGGCAGCACCCTTGGAGGCAGTAGAATGCTGCTTAATGCTAGACTCATACCTGCCAAAGACACATAGTCTGAGAGCTCCATTATGCCTCTCTTCATAAAATCCAGGGAGGTACACCTTAGGTCATTGACACCGGCATGAACTATGATAAAGCCATAATGGTAGAAGTTGAGTGCATGCATGATCTGACAGATCCTGGCACCAGACAAGCAGCTGTCACTCATTCCTTGCTCAGCCGGGTAAGAGGCATACCTGTATGTCTTACAAAGGAGTCACCTACCTATAACAAGAATGCTTGCTTGGTTCAATAGCTGCCTCAGCATCTCACCTTCTCTGACCTTGGGACTCCTAGTGCTATGTGAGGAGGTAGGCTGAGGATGCTGACCGTGCTTTGCGCCTGTGTTGTATTTTAGAGGTATTTGAAGTTTAGGCAAGTTAATCCTTCACTTTAAATAAAGCCTAGATATAAAGAAAAAAAATTATCAGTTACAATAACAGGTTAAATAACTGATGTCATTCCAGCAGGATCCAATATGTGTCAGTATGGTAAAGATGTGCAACAGTTCAGCATGCTTTACTTAGGATGGGCTGCACCATTCATTCCAAGGCTCCCACATACTCGCTAAAGCCTTTGCAACCCCCTATTGCCTTTTTAGTAGAGTGTCAGTTGATAGACATTCCATCATAACTAATATAACAGTCTTAAAATCAAATCCCATTAATGTGGCTCTCATCAATGACAGAAGTCTAACCAATAAACTGCCTTATCTTGAGTTTCTCCTGCATTTAGAAAACATCTCTGCCTGTGTAGTTAATGAAATGTAGTTCAAATATAAAGACTGCACTGCCTCTATGGCAGGGTTTTGTAATTTTCTTGTCTGCAGACCTAGTTGCAACCGTGGTAGAGTCTGTGTACTTGTTAAGGAAGATATTACCTCAAGGTAGATACGTGGGGATGAACTCAGTGAAATACATATCACTCCAGACAGGATTAATTATCAATTAATTGCTTGGTAAAGAACAGATGTGTCTCCTGATAGCCATGCAAGAATCCGCAATGTTCTAATTATCTCCCTATTAGCAGAAACTCCATTATTTTCAGTGACTTTAACTGCCCTTCAATATACTGGGACACCTATACCTCCAGTGTAGAATATGCCCAAAAATTGCTAGACTTAATAGAAAAAGGCTTCCTTGTATAGTTAGTAAACAAACCTACTAGAGGTCACAGCATTCTTGACCTGATTCTTGCTAATATATCTGCCTTTTGCACTATTCCTTTAGTATCTCCTTTACCTCTGAAGTCTGACCATAACTTGTGACCTTCTCCTTTAAACTCCCAAAAGCCCCTGCAGCAAAACTCATTGAATTTAAAGATTATCAATGTGCTAACATAAACCTACGTTATGATGAAATATCAAAATTCAATTCTGACTGCACCACACCTGACCCTGATACAGTAGCAAGCTCCACTAAAGAATTCTACTCCCATCTTCAAAAATGCTAACAGTCCCCACCAGAACCAAGTATCATGGGAAATTCAAAAATAAAACAAACTGGCGGTAAACTACATAAAGATATTCTATAACAAAAGAAAGAAACTACGTAAATTGTATAGCAGATGTGTGTCACCTCTTCTCAATGAAAATATCAAAACCATTAAAAAAAATGAAAGGCACTGTCAAGTCCACTAAAGGACCCATGATCTTAGGCTTGTTTCTGTAGCCAAAGATAATTAAAGTAAGAAACAGTACACTACATTTTTCTCTGAATTTATTCAAAATAAAGCTTCTTTCTCTGACCCAATAGACAGTCCCAACACATTTGCAAACAAATTACATGACAACTTCACCCCCGGACTTCTATCCAATATCTTGTAATACCTGAATCCCTTACTGCTCCCAGTTATGTCAGACAACCATTTCTTAAAATGCTAATCCCGATCAGAAAATACTTCCACTATGGAATCTGACAGTATACGTGATTGCTTAATTAATATTGTTTAACATGCCCTTGTATAACCTTAAACTGCTTAACCTATATTTAACAATGGATTTTAACCCAGATAAGCACCACAACTGGAGTTGTGATGCCCCTCTGTGAGAGTGACTGTACAACTGACCCAGGTAATTATAGACCTTTCAGTGATATTAGCGTCATTTGCAAAGCCATGGAACATACTGATAATTCTGTCTCTTTTGACCATCATGTAACAACGGTTGTCAGAAAATCCTTATACTTAAAGCACAGAAACTTGCAAAAGGAATATATTAAAATGTCGAAAGAGGTAATCGATTCCTTATACGCAGCATTGATCAAACCAGCTATTGAATACAATGCCCCTTTCTGGATGGATTAGCTCAAAATGAGTTGACTGAAAAGACATGTTTTGGTTTCAAGCCATTAAGAGCATTCATGTCAGCAAAGAGAGAGAAAGAGAGAGAGAGAGAGAGAGAGAAAGAGAGGCTAAAGCCCTGACAAGAAAATGCTAGGATGATAAACGTAAAGGTCCTCACTCTGGCTACAAAAATATAGAAAAATAAAAGAGATGAAGGTAGGGAGATAGTAGCTACTGCAGCAGCGATGTGAACTTCTACTGTTATGTTAAGTTTACTTATACAACTTGGTTATGTTCATCATTCGGATCACTGCTGCAGTAGCCTTAACTATATGGGTAGATTGCCATAGCTTAGACTGACTAGACAGAGGAATGATGAAGGTACAGGAGCGCCTGGAGAATGGCCCTAGTAAAACCTATCATAGATTTGGAGAAGGAATCAAATTTACAGAGTTTTATAAAGATGCATATAGAGGGTCAAGCTACAGCATTTATAATTCTTCTAGAACCCAACCCTTTCCAAAGGGCCACAAATGAAGCCAAGGTTCTGGCAGAATGAGCCTTGACTCTGCTTGGCATTGTCCTATGGGGTGTGTATAACAAAAGGTAAATGCATGAGCAAAAACACTTGGAAATAGTCTATTTTGACACAGGTTTTCATTTTGTCTTACCTTCACAGGACATGAACAACTGATCAGAGTTCCTGAAAGACTTTGTTTTGTCAAGATAGTACCTAAGCTGTCTGTGGACTTCCAAGGTATGGAGTATCCTTTCCCACTCGTTTTTGAGTTCTGGAAAGAAGATACGGAGATGGGCAGCCTGGCTTAAAGTAAATTTGGATACCACTTCAGGCATAAATAAAGGAATAGTTCTTAAAAAAAAAACTATCTTTGTGGAAAACAAGAGAGGGTTGATCCATGATAAGAGCCTGCAGTAGATATTCTTCTTGCAGAGGTCATAGAAGTGAGTAACTGTTTTTTTACATGTTAAGAACCTCATGTCAGCCTGATGATCTGGTTCAGATGGAGCAAGTGTTAGCTTCTCTACTGCAAAATTAAAATTGCAAGGAGGAAACAGATTTTCTAGAAGGCTTAGTATGCAACATCCCTTACAAAAACATTTTCACATTAGATTGCATTGCAGAGGGGGATCCATGGGCAGATATGCTGAAATAACTGACAAACGAACCTTGATGGAGAACTAAGACAGGCCAGAAGATAATAACTCATACAAGTAATGCAGAACCAGAGAAACAGTAGCCTGAATAGGTGCTGGTCCCTTTCTTGGTACCAACTAGAATACTTTTCATTTACTAACATATGACAGTTTTAGTAGCAGATGTTTTTACTTCCTTTAATACCTGATGCATGTCTTTAGACAAAGTTGTCTAAAAGGTATTAGGATTCTATTATCCAGGCAGTAAGTTGCAATAGTTTGGGGCTAGGGTGTTTCAATCAGCCCTTTTCTTGTGTGAGCACGTCCAGTCTGTGAGGAAGTTAATGGTAATTGCCCTTGGTAATTTCCAAAGGAAGGGAGAACTACAGTTGCCTGGGCTTGAAGAGTCCTTATGAATCTTCAGAATATCCCTAGATATTAGTGAAAAGGTTGGAAAATCATAAAACAGCATTCTTATCCAAGGAAAGGAAAGACATCTGTCATCCAGAAATTCTTGCATGGAGTCCTGAACCAGAATTTTGCAAACTGATTGCTGTGAATGGAGGTAAAATTATCTATTTGATGCGTTCCTCACAGCTTAATCAACTCCTGGAATACCCCCAAAGCAATTTCCCATTGTGAGGGTCTGTCCTGGTCCTGTGACAGTATGTAAGATGCCTGTAGATTGAGATTGTACTGAAAGACTATATCTCAGGCTACCATGGCTAGTTTTCAAAGAGGGTAATATCGGATCCCACCTTTGTTTATGTACCACACTACTGTGGTGTTGTCTGGAAATACTGGTACAGGTCCCGAGGACCATAGATAAAACAGATTTGCAAGCATTTGTCAGTGCCATCATCTCTTTTACATTTATGTGTTTTGGTCTGTCTTTTCTTTTCCATTTGTGGATGAGCAACAGTCCCATATTTAAGTGGTCAACACAGGTCAAGGTCGTTGCATCTTCTACCAGGGGTTGGTATGAGCTGGTCCAGGGCAATGGAAATTATGACTCCCAGAAGTGTTGGGCTACTGTACTGGCACTTGGCCACTTTCCCCAGGCGATGAAGGGGTAGCTGAAGACTCATGCTATGTCAGTGGTGTGTTGGACCATCATAAATGGCAGGGTTTTGAGGAATGTGCATTGACAGTCTAGGGACATAGATGTAGACCCATAGCAGGCTATTGTCTGGATTGCACTATTACCTCAAGGCAGTTTTACTGGAAGTTTATCCAATGCATTATGATGGGATACTAGTTTGGAGGTGTTCTTAGCCATAATGAATATGGAGACAACACCACCTGTGGAGGTGTGGTGTGGTCCATGTTTGGGGGCTGACAGATGTGAAATGTGTCATAGACTGATACTGCAGGTCTGCTGTCTGCTGCTGTGAACCACCTCTCCATTACAGCAGACATGTGTGCTCCACTCCAACGACTGCTATGAGTGACTGCATCCTGACAGTAAGATGTCTACTGTTGAGCAGCATGACCCTCAGAGTGCATACATGTGTAGGTGTTATGGTGGAAATAACATAAGGAAAACTGCCTAAAAAGGCATCATAGGGGTGGCAAGACACTTAGCCAGTACCTTGAAATCCAGCGGTGACAAATGTAGGACATCTGTGGCAGGTCATTGGGTTCTGAAAATCATATCATCACAAGCAGAGAGGTACTGGATCCCCTGAGAATGACACATAACATGTAAGCCAATGTTGCAGTCAATCTGTTGATAGTACCACAGCATCATTCTGGGTGACAGTGGTACCCTGCCCAGGGCTAACGTCACACCTGCCTAGACCACATAATCAGAGAGTTCAACCATGTCTCTTGTCAAGTCATTCACACCCACATGGATAGAGAGTTATACTTGTTGTGCAGTGCCATGACTGGCTGTGTCATGTGTTGGATGCTGGTATGTGATAGATATCTGGCTGTTACCTGCTCCATATTCAACTTTGTGAGTGGAATATGTGTGTGCCTCAGTATGATTTGCCCATGATCACTGTATTGTGCAAGGTGGTTAGCCTTAGAAGCTTAGGTTGAGGGTCACACTGTGTAGGTTAAATATGTGTCCCTTGGCATGTGCCATGTCACGGTGTCTGAGTGGGTGTCTGTCTTGCTGGTCTGTGCTGTTTGGGTAAATGTCCATTGAGTGTCTCTGGGAAGGTGGGTGTGTGGTCTTTCACTGTATGTCATGGCTGTCAAAGTGGGTGTCATGGTGAGATACATGTTCCACATGGTGTGGTGCAAGTGTTGATCATATCCTCATGACCTGCTAGTCCAGTCTTTGCTGGAGAGTGCATATGTCCACATTGGGTGATATATGGGTAACCCTCACAGGTCTGAGTGTTGGGAGTTTAGAGGGGAGAGTTGTCTGTGTACACGAGACAGTTGCAACAGTGCCTCTAAATGGACAAGTGCTCCAGGTTAATGGGTGAAAGCACAGATAACCGCCCTACAAACATGCCAGAAGGGGTGGACATAAGTACTGGGACCACATCTGTGATGAACGAGTACTGCTGATGGCTCCCAGGTGTGCTAGACTTCTTGATGCAATAACCTGTTGAAGTGCCAAGCATTAATGCTAGTTGAAGTGCAAGACAGGAAGAACTAGGATGATGTATGGCTGGAACAGAAGGCCAACTGTCTGCCACCTGTAATACTTTACCACAGCTGTGCAGTTACCAGCAACTTTGGCCATGTAAAAGCTCAGTAACCTCTGTAGCACATGCAGTAACTGTGTAACACTATAGTAGACATACCAAAATAGGCAGTAGTTCTACTCCTAATACTGGCAAGTGTTTGTGAATCATGTACTGTCCGACTTGTACCATTTTTGACCTGTGTACTACCCTTCACACTGCCCTTCAACCCAATTTAGTAGTCCTGTTGATGTCATCCACCTCAGATGTACCTTTGGAAGAGATGGAAATGTATAAGCTCTATGGCATATATGATAACTGTGTAGCACTATAGTAGGAATACATAGATAGGCAGGAGTTTGTATCTTTATGCTGGCGACTGTTTGTGTGCATGCGTGTGTGAGGATCATATCTTTGTGGCATATACCATTTTGATGTGTATACCATACATGGCTGGTGACTACCTCCTGCTGCCATTACTTTATATAGTGTGATAACAGCATCAGCCTCACGTGCACTAGGTTAAACCATTGTACAGTCCTCTGTACAGATGTGTCTGACATATCCATATGTTTGCAACCTAAACATGGTCAGAAGTTGTCTACACACACACACACACACACACACACACACACACACACATATATATATATATATATATATATATATATATATATATATATATATATATATATATATATATATATAATTATATAATTATATATATATATTACAATTAAAATATGGATATATGCAACATAACAGTAGCTGGACTAGGAGTGTCGCAGTCAGTATTGTTCAAACCACACTCCAGTAGTAGTCATATCTGACTGACTCAGGGGTGTGAGCGGTGTTCTATGTCACTACAAACAGACCCAGATACTATGGCCATAGGTTTTGCTCAGCAGTATATCAGTACAGGAAGTGTTGAGAAATATTTGTTGAACTTCCTATTTACCTCTTTTACATACATCCTGCTACATTCCATTACATGTTTACTTGTTTCACATGCCTTTTTTTTGCCTGTTTCAGTTGCTGCATTTCACAGGTAGATGAGTGTGTCTCACAGATTTCTTTTTGTAGTCTGGTTGTGATGGTCTTCCTTTTTGTTTTCTTTCTTTCCTTCTTTCTTTCTTTCTTTCTCTTTCTCTCTCTGATAGATGTAGAAAAATACATTTGTTTTGCATAGGCAACAGCTTGACTTTTGTAGTAATGCCCATGATCAGCTGATGGCCTCTGCATGAATTGGTGTCCCCCAATTACTAATTGCACGTGAAACAGCTGTGGTATCTTTCCTATAGCCAATTGCATGAAAACACACTCTTATAACTAGGCACTTCTTGTGGGCATTGGCCTCTTTCCTTCACTGTGAGCAGGACTTCTTGTGAGTGTCTGACAAACAGCATCACAGAGGGTAGTTGGAAATACCTCTTACAACAAACACTGTGGAGACAGCCCAGCAAACTGAAGGAGGATGTTCCAGACATGGGGACATAATGTAAGTATTGCTGTTATACATTTGAAGTTATGTTAGTTTAACAGAGTTTGTGTGGATATGGCTGTTCTGCATTATTTAAAGTCTGACATGACAGTGTTATGTGGTTAAGAAAAGTCTCACCTGTAGGGCTATCTGCAGACTGGCTAGAGTTTGGAGTCTTAGATTTAGTGTGTTACTCACACTTTTTTGTCTTTATAAATTCAGTAGCATACTCTTATGATTGTAGTCAGTAAATGGTAACATCCATGTGTGTTTCTGACTTCATATCCCTCAGAAGAGATATGTCACAACAAACCATGTTACACCAGCAATTTTCTCAGTTTATAACAGCAATATGTCAATAATGGCCCTGTGTTTGTGCATCTGTCCCCCAAGTCTGTTACCCTTTGTCCATATGTCATGCAGTAAGAGGTGCATATGTACAGTATATCATTATTTACTGACATCATTCCTGATATCAAGCCAGTAATATATCAGCCTGCCAGACATGTTATGTATAGGATGCCTTATATTTGAGGACAAAACCTGGACATTCTGTTGTAGTCTGTACAGTAGTGAGGTCTGTGTACTTATGGCAATTGTTGATAGAGTGTCAGTATTGTGTAGCAGTGTATTGTGAATATGTTATTTGGTCTGTGTACAGACAGGGGTAGATGTCAGTGTTCTTGGTCTTTTTCTATCTGATATTGCATGCTGCTCCAGTTTCTGGTACCCTATGAGCTTATATGTTTGTAGGGTAAGACTGAGACATGTCCCATACCACAGTCAGGCATCAGACTATACTGTGACTTGGGCCAGTATATGTAGGGGTAGTGTTTGAGTTGCAAACATGATGATTGGTTTTGTTCTCACAGTCCATATACTGTACTATTAATTAGGCTTACCATTATAGGACTGTGACTGTGTTGAGATTGGTTGGGGGTATGCACTTTTACACTGGTGTATGTTACTTCATGTTGTTACTTACTTGTAGAGAGTGCTATATTTGGATTTACATGTGTATTCCCCCATAGGAAAATTGGGTTAATGTTGTGGCAGTCTGCCTGTAGTTTAGACAGTGCTTGGTGACATGTCTAGCAGCTCAGTGTATTTACCCTAGTGTGATGTTATGTCCAGATATTTGTCAGACGTATTGTTAGGCAGACAGGAGGGTGTAAATACATCAACTGTTTGAGCTTATCTACTCCAGTATTTGGGATATATCCCCATTTTCCTGGCTTTAAACATTTCCCTTGTCAGGCTTGGTCCACATTTCTTGCACCAAGGAGTTCTGTGTATACCTCTCAACTGACAAGATTGTTTCAGACTGTCCACGTTTATTGGTCATATTTCTGCTGTATTCCACAGAATCATTACTATGATATATGTGGTACTTCACTATGATGATTTTATAATGTCTGTCAGTAACTGATGGCGTACATGTCAGTTTCAGAAGAGCCTTCCTTCAGAAAATGTATGCTGACACAAACCCTGTTACTGTAGCAACATTCTAAATTTATAACTGCAGTACTTACATTACATTCTCTTGCATTAAGAGGTTGAAAGTTATGGTGCTGAGGTATGACTCCACTACATGTTATGGGCATATTATATATATATATATATATATATATATATATATATAGATATATATATATATATCCTTTTTATGTGTAAACATGAGTGTTGTACATCCCTTCTCAGATGTATCTCACCATATTTATCTGATATGTGTATATTTAGATATAGAAATATGACTGATTCCACAGTGTTTTTCACCAACAAGTAGTAAAAATTGTAGTACTCAAAACAGTTGTTCACTACTATTCAGTATGTGTACGGAATGATATCTTTGAAAAAGCAACAGATGTTTTTACAGCTCAGATGACCTAGTGGTTAGGTGCTTTGACTATAGTGTACAGGACCCTGGGTTCAAGACCTGTAAGGGCTATTTATTTTGTTGCTGGGCAGAGCAAGGGCTGATGGAGATAGGGTGATTAAGATGCTTTAAAGCAGCTTAAAGCGTGTTTGTGCAGGTTTGCACAAAGCTAAGCACTGCTAACGCACGGTTAAATTAATACGCGCTTACACCATGTAGGCTTTGCTTACCAGTGCACAAATCTGCTTAGCATTTACATTTAAGCAATGCTTAAACCTGCTAAGCATAGCTCAGCCCTGTTAACCAGTGATCACATTCCAGTCTGATAAAATAGCAGGGTAATGGCATCTTTAATAAGTGTATTTAATTTTGTGTACATAACATGCTTCTATGAGCTGTCATTACAGTAGCAAGGGGTGTGAGTATACTGTATGGGACACCTGAGTATACATGGGTAGTACCACAATCTTTTCTGTTTGTATTTGTTTCATACTTGGATAGTATCCCAGGTTATATTCAGTCACACTTGCATGTATTGTATAATTACGTTACTACTTTTAACAGTTCTTTTCCAAGTAAGAGTAGATTGCAAATTGTAGTACTGGAACCATACAGCCCTGCATGCAAAGCTGGACTCTGAGTACTGACTGTCATGTTTTTAGTGTTTGAACTGTATGTTTTTATGTATCTTCTATTGGATATTGATCTGATATGTTAATATTAACTGTAGACTACTATTTTTTAGGACATGTCATTGAGGACTGCTGTCATGTAGTAATGGCATACCTTTCAGTTTCGGACATCTGTCTTTCAAAACATTCATCCTAATGCATAACCTGTTGGCTATCTACTTTCTGTCTGTCTTCTGTACAGATGTGCAGATGTCAGGAATTGCTACAGCCATGCCCCTGTGTCTGTGCCCACATTGTATTGTGCTGTGGGCCTGGACACTGCTGTTAATTCTGACATATGGGACTTTCCCTAATATGGGCCTTGCCCTTTTTACTTACCAGTGTGAGGGACATTACAGAGGTGGTGACCTACAAATTCACACACAGTAGATGGCATACATTACAGGACAAGGCATGTGAAGGCAGCCAACCAACATGGGGGACATATTCCCAGATTTGTGAACAGATTCTATGTCATCAATGTTGTTATACACATAGTGGATTGATTAATTGACAGGGTTTGTGTGGACATGCATTTAGTGAGTGACATCACAACTCAGGGTGATATGTCTCCAGCATGCCTCTCCAAAGGCATGCTGTCCACAGATTGGCCACATGTGTGCCTGTTATGTTTTGTCTGTTCCCCAGAGAGTTGGTCTCCTTGGTAAATCAGTCATGGACTCTGGGGAAAGCAGCCAGTAAATACTCACATCTATTGGTATTACCAACATCATAAAGGACGTTACAACAAACCCAGTTGCATTTGCAACTGTCTCAATGTATGACAGCAGTATGTACAATCTGCCCCTGTGTTTGTGTCTCTGTTCCTACCTAGTGATATAGGACTTGACATCTAGATTATTGAGTTATTTCATGATTCCTGACTGGGGAATATTATCAAAGGCTTTGGCCAGATCAAGGTAGGCTGTATGTGCCACCTTACCTTCATCCACAGATCAGGTGACTGACACCAGAAAGTTGATCAGATTGAATGACCAAGTATGACCTACCCTTCACAAAAGTAAGCGGTTTGGAATCCTGAGTCTCCAGATTCTCATATCCCTGTTTATTAGGTGCATGATGGTGCATTCCATAGCTTCGCATAACAGACTTGTCAGGCAGTTGGGGAAGTATTTCCCAGGGTCTGTAGTCACACCTTGTTTGTGGAGAGGGGTGACTGTAGCAGTGCACATGTCAGTAGGGACAAAGCCTGATGTGAGGCTCTGCTTGAACAGGGCACACAGATGAGGTGCCAGGTCACTCTGTAGTTCATGTAGAACATAGCCAGGGATATTGTCATGTCCCATAGAAGCTGTATTCTTGGTCTTGGACAGTGGTGTTTTAACCTGTGCTGCAGTAATACTGGGTGCCTGGCAGTGTACTCATATTGTGATTGGTCCTTTGGGGGAGGAGAGAGGGGTAAAGTTTGCACTCAAGATGTCAGCCAGTATATTGGCATTATTTGTTGGCTCTGGGAGGTACCATTGTCTTGTAGCTCAGATTGCCATGGAGATTCTTTACATAACTATATGAGGCCTTGTGGTTGTCTTTACTATGTGCTCCAATTCTGTTCTCACAGCTAACTTTGTGGTATTTGATGAGGGATCTCAATGTTTAATTGAGGCTGATAAGGATTTATTTTCAGTCTTGGGACTTCACCTTATTCCATATTGGTTCCCACCTTCTGTTGCACTGTTTCTTTATGGCAGGGGACCACCAGTTCAGCTTCCATTTCTGGAGGTCAGGGTCCTGGCTGTACTGGGTATGGCGATATCCATGCATTTGTGTATGTGTTCATAGTGCATTGTTGTTTGATTCACCTTTCATGCAACTAGTCTCCATTTGCATGGCTGCCATGAGGTTAGCCACCTCTATTTTTAGGAGGCCGTAATTAACTTTGGAAAGGCTTCTCATGGTGGTTACCTGTGCAGGGGGGGGGGGGGCTGTGGATTTCCAAATGTGATTAATTTGTGTTCAGGAATAACAAGGCAGGAGTTGACTATTGAAGTGGAAAAACAGTCACCCATGTTAGGAAGGACCAGATCGACGTGATGGGCATGTGCATCGGTACATGAGTAGCTTTCCCAGTTAATGGTTGGGGAGTTGAAGTCAACCAGTATGAGAGCATGAGGTTGGACACCAATATTTTCCAGGGTGTTTAGGGACATGGAGTGTGAGTCTTGGGACATGTTTGGGGACCTATAGAAGGATACAACCTGAACCACTGTCTTACCCAATGTTAGCTTAGCCTGCAGGATCAGAAATGCATTATATTGGTCGACCACTCTGGAGGTGTGCATTCTTAATGAATATTAACAGACAAGTGACAAGTGGAGTACCTCAGGGTTCAGTCCTGGGGCCGCTCTTGTTTGGCATCTACTTCTCTGAAGTACAGGTCAACACTAAGGGACTCTGGCTAACAAAGTTTGCAGATGACTGCAAACTGGGAGCCATTATTGAATCCCCAAATGATGTGGATACTCTACAAAAGGGCCTTACAGAAACAGATGCTTGGTGCCAGAGCCATGGGCTCAAGCTCAATGCCAAGAAATGTATTGTTATCCCCTTTGGGAAAAAACATGTATCCATGAATTACCATATAGGTGGCAGTACACTAAACACAGAAAGTGTGATAAGAGACTTAGGACACAGGTGGACAGAACTCTCACCTTCGAGAACCACATCGCCACAACAGTCAGGAAATCCTTCTATGTGGCACACCTCATCACGAAGGGCTTTTCATCCAGAAAAAAGGAGGTCATTGTCCCACTGTACTCATCCCCTCATTAGACCCATTATAGAATACAATGCCCCATTTGGTATGTACCTCTCAAGACATCTGCAACAACTGGAAAGGCCTCAGAAATACCTCACTAAAAGAATCACAAGCCTAAAGCAGATGCCCCACGCTGACCGCCTTTAAAAACTCCAGCTATACTCTGTCGCATATCGTCTACTCAGAGGCGATCTCTGCTTAACATACAAGGCCATGTCAAACCCAGAGCTGTTGGACATGCTACACTTAAAGAAATCCCAATCCCTCAGAGCTACACGCTCCAGGGATCTAAACCTTGTCATCACAATAAACAAAACATGCTGGAGGGATAGGTTCCTGACCCAGAGACTCCCCAGACTCTGGAATAGATTGCCCATACATGTCAAGCAGAGTGCCTCTTTGGACCTCTTCAAAAGGAACCTTGACGATTGGATGGGAGAAAGGAAATTCACCCCAGGGATCACGTCAGTCGCCCTGCTAGACAGGGGTCCAGGAAAGTAAATAATGTGGGAAGAAATAGCCAGGGAATTGTTATGGCTAGGCTTGTATAGGCCCTAAGGCTGATAGCCTAGTACCAACCTATGAACCTATGAACCTATGAAAATACCACCACCTTTGGAGTTTCAGTCCAGGTTCTGCAGGCAAAAGTTGTGGAATGAGTTACAGGCTAGTAGTGGAGGGGTTACTCCTGCTGCCATTAACCAGGACTCTGTTACAGCACAGATGTCATTGTTCCCCATTTTAAGGGTTATTCCAGTGAATGCATTTTCCGATTTACACTCCTAGTCTGCAGCAGCATGACCCTCTAATTGCATGTGTTTGTAGCTGTCACATATTTCTGTATATTTATGTATACATATACAAATATTTAAATATATATGTATTTATTCACCTTTCTCTCTCTCTCTCTCTACATATATATATATATATATATATATATATATATATATATATATATATATATATGTGTGTGTGTGTGTGTGTGTATACATATATATATATATATATATATATATATATATTTATATATATATATATATATATATATATATACATTATGTGTAGATGTGTCCACATATATGCATCTCCATACATATATACATGTACATATAGAGTACCTGACAGATTCTACAGACTCCTTTCCTTACTGTTGAATGAGTGACTGATATGTTTGGAATGTCATCACTATTTAATGGGCTCAGGTGGTGCAACGGTACATTCCTTTGATAGTAGTTTACAGGGCCCTGGGTTCATGAACTGGCAGGCCTTATTATTTTGTTGTAAGGCAGAACAGTTTTGCTGGAGAGGAAGGGATGCGAGCAATAATTGGAAGAGGTTTGTAGTTTGGGCCCCTTCACATCCATTTAGACAGTCTTTGGTCAGATTTGTTGCAGTACAAGGTTCAGAGTGTGGATCACATGTCCGACTGTACTACGTATATAAAAATATATATATATATATATATATATATGAATTATTGACACACACACACACACAAATATATATATATATATATATATATATATATATATATATATATATATATATATATATATATATATATATATGTGTGTGTGTATGTGTGTGTGTGTGTGTAATCGCCACAGTAGTCAGGAAGTCCTTCTATGTTACACACCTCATCATAAAAGGGTTCTCGTCAAGGAAAAAAGAGGTCATTGTTCTTTTCTGCTCGACACTCATTAGACCCATTATAGAGTACAACGCCCCTTTTGGAATGCACCTCACAAGAAATCTGCAGCAGCTGGAAAGGCCACAGAAGTACCTCACAAAGAGGATTACTGGCTTCCAATAGATGCCCTACACTGACCGTCTCAAAAAACTCCAGCTTTACTCTGTAGCATATCGCCTACTCCGAGGTGATCTCTGCCTAACATATAAAGCTAGTTCAAACCCAGAACTGTTGGACATGCTACACCTAAAGAAATTCCAGTCCCTCCGAGCTACACGCTCTAAGGACCTAAACCTTGTCACCACAATAAATAGGACATGCTGGAGGGATAGATTCCTGTCCCAGAGAATTCCCATACACTGGAACAGGCTATTCATCCATGTCAAGCAAAGTTTTTCTTTAGCACTCTTCAAGAAAAATCTTGATGAGTGGATGGCATATAGGAAATACACCCCGGAGATCACTTCTGTGTCTCTGCTCAACAGTGGCACAGAAAAATAACTTTCTTGGGTGTATGCAGCCAGGAACCTTCTTGGCTAGGCTTATGTTGGTCCTCAGGCCTAGTACCCACCTATGAACCTATATATATATATATATATATATGTATATATATATATATATATATATATATATATATATATATATAAATATATATATATATATATATATTTATATATTTATACATATAGATATATATACACATATATATATATATATATATATATATATATATATATATATATATATATATATATATATATATATATGGGTTATGTTCAGAAATTCAAAGCTCAAAACTTCAAATTTCATATGATATGATTGAAGATCATATGTTCGAAGTTTCAAAACATCAAAATCCTGAAAGGAGATTGGCATGCAATGTGGACCAGGAGATTTCCCTTGTCCATGCTGTAGTGCGATCCTGGAGTTGGTATATTTAAATTGCGGGAGGTGCAGGGAGGCTTGCTCCACCTGCATGCACATGTTTTAGTGTGTTGGGTAGTGCTTTGGGGTGGTTCAGAATTTCGAGATTCCAAAATCTTGAGTTTCTGAACTCGATATTCTGAAACACGAGATTTGGGAATTTCGAAATTTCATAGTGAACCTACATATATATATATATATATATATATATATATATATGTATATATATATATATATATATACACATATGGATTCATATCACTTCTTTGAAAGACCATTTCACTGACACCAATGTCACTGAGATGAAATCACTTAAAGTTCATTTCAACTAAAACTAATTTCACTGACAAGTAGTACTCTAAGGCAGGTCAAAGGTATATGTCCTTTTCCCCAATGTAGTGTGATCCTGGAAGTGTATTTAATTTTGTGTACATAACATGCTTCTATGAGCTGTCATTACAGTAGGAAGGGGTGTGAGTATACTGTATGGGACACCTGAGTATACATGGGTAGTACCACAATCTTTTCTGTTTGTATTTGTTTCATACTTGGATAGTATCCCAGGTTATATTCAGCCACACTTGCATGTATTGTATCATTACGTTACTACTTTTAACAGTTCTTTTCCAAGTAAGAGTAGATTGCACATTGTAGTACTGGAACCATACAGCCCTGCATGCAAAGCTGGACTCTGAGTACTGACTGTCATGTTTTTTGGTGTTTGAACTGTATGTTTTTATGTATCTTCTATTGGATAGTGATATGATATGTTGATATTAACTGTAGACTACTATTTTTTAGGACATGTCATTGAGGACTGCTGTCATGTAGTAATGGCATACCTTTCAATTTCAGACGTCTGTCTTTCAAAACATTCATCCTAATGCATAACCTGTTGGCTATCTACCTTCTGTCTGTCTTCTGTACAGATGTGCAGATGTCAGGAATTGCTACAGCCATGCCCCTGTGTCTGTGCCCACATTGAATTGTGCTGTGGGCCTGGACACTGCTGTTAGTTCTGACAAATGGGACTTTCCCTAATATAGGCCTTGCCCTTTTTACTTACCAGTGTGAGGGACATTACAGAGGTGGTGACCTACAAATTCACACACAGTAGATGGCATACACTACAGGACAGGGCATGTGAAGGCAGCCAACCAACATGGGGACATATTCCCAGATTTGTGAACAGATTCTATGTCATCAATGTTGTTATACACATAGTGGATTGATTAATTGACAGGGTTTGTGTGGACATGCATTTAGTGAGTGACATCACAACTCAGGGCGATATGTCTCCGGCATGCCTCTCCAAAGGCATGCTGTCCACAGATTGGCCACATGTGTGCCTGTTATGCTTTGTCTGTTCCCCAGAGAGTTGGTCTCCTTGGTAAATCAGTCATGGACTCTGGGGAATGCAGTCAGTAAATACTCACATCTATTGGTATTAACAAC
>NC_056748.1:538196744-538231744 GCF_019279795.1 Protopterus annectens | reverse complement strand
CAGCTCAGTCTGCCTTTAACGTTTTCGTTCTTTTAATAAAAATGAACTTCTTCAGAAATGCACCCAAAACCTTATACATAGCTTATATACAAATTCAAAAAAAGTCACATGTAATAAATAACCAATGAATACTTTGTCACAATTATCTAGTGAGATACAAATTAATATTCAATAATACTTTCATAATAAAATGAATACTGTCTAAGTGTTTTTTACAAATAATCATAAAAATGTCATAAATACCAACTAAATATGAACTAAAATTTCTGTATTAATAAAAAACATTTGATGTTAATCATATCGTTTAAACCTGGTGGCTGGTCTGCCTTTAACCTAATTTGCCAAATGGCTTCTCTGCATTCTAAATATGTCTTGAAATCTCCACTAAACAATGTGTCGTCAACTCTTTCCAAGACAGAAAAAATGAATTTTTTAAAAAAAGGACAACAAGTTGAATGCTTAGCTAATGCATTAGACAAGTCTTTCTTTTTTATAGCTAAATTGTGCTCATATATTCGTTTATTTAAGGCACGTATGGTTTTCCCAATGTAAAATTGTTCACATGAAACACATTGTGCCAAATAGACTATATTAGTTGTTTTACACGTGTAATGTCCAGTGACTTTGATGTCCTTATTTTGATGTTTCAAATAAATACTTGATGTTCCACTAATAAACCTGCACTGTTTGCAAGTTGTACAAGGAAAAGTGCCTAAAATAGAATCACTGATTTGACCAAGACTTCTGGCACCTCTTTCTAAAATCATCTTGATGTTAGTCACTTTTTTGTATGTAAAAATAGGACGATTTCCAATAATATTAGCCAACTCATAATTTCCCATCACTATTTTCCAATTATTAAGGACTATACCTTTAATAATATCCATTTCATTTGTAATGGGTAATGGGAAAGACAAATTATAATTATTCATCAATTCCAACTTTTTCTTTAAAGTTTTGTTGTGATGAATATTTTTTAATATTGGACTGGCTTTATTCTCCCTCAAATTTATTACCTCACCAATGATGTAATCTAACCAACTGGTTATGTATCCTCTATCTAGAAAGAATTGTTTCAAATTGGTGCTCTCCTGCAAAAATAACTCATCATCACTAGTTAAACGACTAAGTCGTATAAATTGACCTTTAACTACACCCCTCTTCATGTGTCTAGGGTGTAAACTGTCATAATGTAAATATTGATTCACAAAGGTTGCTTTCCTGAAAATGCTACTATGAAAACTGTGGTCTTGATAATCAATAGTCAAGTGCAGATCCAGGAAATTAATAGTGTTACCAAACTCACCTAATGTAAATTTAAAAAAATGGTAGTAGTGTTCAAATCTTCAAAAAAACTAGTGAAAGAGCTAATGTCACCTTTCCAAAGAAAAATCAAGTCATCTATGTATCTTCTATAAAATACAATATTATTGGACTTAAAATGTGTCACTAAAAACTTGTTTTCCCACGATGACATAACTAAATTAGCAAAACTGTATATCTGTTTATACAAATCTCCTTCAAAATTAAAGAAATTATTGTCTAACACCAGCTCCATCAACATACAACAAGTGTGAACTGAAGTGGTGTCAAGTTGGGTGTATTTACTGAGAAATTCTCTTATAAATTCAGTACCCATTTGTTGATCTATACTAGTATACAAAGAGACAACGTCTAATGATGCAAAATGAACGTTGTCTCCTTCAAACGTTATATCTTTTAAAAGTTCCAGTAAATGCCAGGAGTCCCGAAGATAGAATTTTGACTTCTGTACAATGGGATTTAATAAATCGTCCAACCAGACCGAAATGGTCTCTGTTTTAGAACAACTAGCTGAAACAATGGGTCTAAAATTTAAATGTTCATCCCATTTATGCACTTTTGGAATTCCAAATAAAGATGCAATTTTAGGATACTCTGTATGTAAAAAAGTGTACATGTTAAAGTCAAAACTACCTTCGCAAAATAAATCAAAAGGGCAAGTATCGAGTTTAGCAAAACTTTTGACTACAAAATCAGTGTTGACCTTCATATAATTTTTGTTGTCAGCCAAAAGTGTCTTAATTGCTTTAACATATTCATTTTGACTCATTATTACAATAGTCCCTCCTTTGTCAGCCTTCATAATACGCCAATCTCTGTTTTTAGCCATAATTTGGAGAGCCTCTGTCTCTCCCTCAGAAAGATTAGACGTGTAATGTGAATTGTTGTTAATTTGTCTGAAATCTTGTTCACATTGTGCAGTAGTAAGCAATACTAACATCAGGTTAACTATGACTCCACACAGTTAGCCGTAAAATGTGCTTAATCTGTGCAGGCATCACTTAGCACAGTGCAAACAGGCTTACTCTTGCTTACTACTGTTTACTCCTGCTAACCCTCAAGCTAATTTATTTAAAACAGAAGTCAAGTAGTGAAAAAGGGGGCACATAGAGGGTAAAACAATATGAAAGATAGCTAGGGATGTGCAGGACTGATGTAGGGAAGGTCCGTAGCTGTCCATTTTGTCTACAGCAACAGCTGTCCATACTGAATTTAGACATACATTTGGACACTCAAACCCTGAGAGAGAGGGGTAGGACAACAATAATGTATTGTGAATCCAATTAGACAAGATTACATGTGTCCAGTGGACATGTGTGCAAAATGGACAGCTATGTATGGAACAAAATTTTTTGGGGGAAGAGATTGCCTTTTTTTTTAAGATGAGAGTGGGATGTTGGGGAAGGACAGTAGATATATTTGGGGGGATTAGATTGTGTATTAAGACAGACAAGACAGACAAGACAGCATGCAGGGGCAGTATATGACATGTGGGGGGTAAACACCTCTACGGGGGAGGGGTGTTTGGTAATCTGAAGGTCATGAGCCCCCAAATGGATAAAGTGGGACTGAGTTCCCCATCCATGGGCAGTCACCACTGCACTTTCATGGCCCCAAAGGTGTCTGTGCTGGGGGTTGAGCAGGAGGGGCAGGCTGATTTTGTAATTGCACCACATGTCCCTCAAGCTGGCATAGCAGATTTCCCAATTCCTTGTGGAGCTTGCTACGCACCAGACCCCGAACCTGGCTTCGGTTGACAGGATCCTGTTTGCATCCATGCCTAGGGGGGATGAGCCCAATCCCCTGAGGTGGTTCCATCCGAAGATGGTGCAGGACCAGCAGATGAGGAGGTTCCAGGTTGGGTCCTAGATTTGCTGGGGCCCAGTGCCACAGCCAGATGAGGCATGAGAGGTGGATCCACTGGGATCGGCCTTCCCTGACATGCTATGGTGTTGCAGTTTTAGAACATGTGTTGATTAGTAATGGTAAACACATTCCAGGATTTGTTATAACAGCATGCATGAATATTTCCATTAACCCAAAATAACAGATTTGGAATATTTGCATCGCATAACAGCACACATGTATATATGGATTCACAGTGGGCATTACACTGGCATGCAGGTTACATAGGTTCATAGGTTCATAGGTAGGAACTCGGCTATCAGCCATGGGGCCTATAGAAGCCCAGCCAAAAAGGTACCCTGGCTTTTGCCACCCAAGAAAATTATTTTTCTGTGCCACTGTCGAGCAGAGCCACAGAGGTGATCCCTGGGGTGAATTTCATATTTCTCATCCAATCATCAAGATTTTTCTTGAAGAGTGCTAATGAGGAGCTTTGTTTGATATAGATAGATAGTTTATTCCAGAGTATGGGAAGTCTCTGGGACAGGGATCTATCCCTCCAGCATGTTCTGTTTATTGTGGTGACAAGGTTTAGGTCCCTAGAGTGTGTAGCTTGGAGGGATGGGGATTTCTTTAAGTGAAGCATGTCCAACAGCTCTGGGTTTGACATAGCTTTGTATGTTAGGCAGAGATCACCTCTGAATAGGCGATATGCAATGGAGTAAAGCTGGAATTTTTTGAGACGGTCTGCGTAGGGCATCTGTTTGAGGCCAGTAATCCTCTTTGTGAGGTATTTCTGCAGCCTTTCCAGTTGTTGTAGATGTCTTGTGAGGTACACGCCAAAAGGGGCATTGTACTCTATAATGGGTCTAATGAGTGATGAGTAGAGGTGAACAATTACCTCTTTTTTTCTGGATGAGAAAGCTCTTGTGATGAGGTGTGCCACATAGATGGATTTCCTGACTATTGTGGTGATGTGATTATCAAAGGAGAGACTACTATCCACCTGTGTCCCAAGGTCTCTTATCACACCTTTGGTCTTAAGTATACTACCACCTATGTTGTAGTTCATGGGTACAGACTTTTTACCAATGGGGATGACAATGCACTTTTTGGCACTGAGCTTGAGGCCATGGCTTTGACACCAGGCATCTGTCTCAGGGAGGCCCTTTTGTAGGATGTCCACATCGTTAGGAGTTTCGATTATGGCTCCTAGTTTGCAGTCATCTGTGAACTTCATTAGCCAAAGACCTTCTGTGTTAGCCTGTACTTCAGAGAAGTAGATACCAAATAGGAGAGGACCCAGGACTGAACCCTGTGGTACTCCACTTGTCACTGGTCTGAAGTCAGATTTGGGGTCTGCTACTTTCACAGTGTGGGTTCTGTCAGTGAGCCAGTTGGCAACCCATCTTGTGACATAGGGATTTATACCTATTTTAGTGAGTTTATCTATAATTCCAGAGTGGGGGATGGTGTTGAAAGCCTTGGCAAGATCTTGATGGGCTGTGTGAACCACCTTACCCTTGTCTACAGCTTTGGTGACTACTTCAAAGAAGTCTATCAGGTTTAGGAGACATGATCTGCCTTTTACAAACCCGAACTGGGTGGGGCCAGAGTTTGGAGATTACCATTGTCTTTGTTTATACAGTGATAGCAACAGGCCATCAATGATAGCATTTGAACAGGGAACATTAATTGGAATAAATTTCACCATTTGTAGAACAACAGGACATATGTCCCAACAGTAAGTTTGGTGGAAAACATACCCATTCATTTATGTGTTTAGATTATTGGTGAAGATAAGGTGGGGGAGAGAGAGATGTCAGTTATCAAATGTAGATTCTTTCAGTGGTCACAGCTTTAATAATCATTGCTCTACTCATTACTCTACAGGTATTATTAGAACAACTATGGCCTTGGGTTGGGCAGTGGTATGTTTGTACACAGTATAATTACAGCCTTCTTATAGCTACTTTATACTTTCTCTTACCTGGAAGACCTGTGGAGGGAATGTTTGTTAATACTACATGACTGTTTCTACCCATATGCACATAGTCAGGGTTACATATGTGCACTCATACTGTGTGTGTGTGTGTGTGTGTGTGTGTGTGTGTGTGTGTGTGTGTGTGTGTGTGTGTGTGTGTGTGTGTGTGTGTGTGTGTGTGAGTGTTACTGACACGCTCTGCCTTGATTTCTATCAGTCACCCTGGTTGTTGTTTGCAGGGACCAGTAGCTGTGACAGCATGACACTTTTGAATATTTCTTGGGGGAGACCACTTGGTGTATGTACTTATCTTGCTGTCATTTTTAGCCTTGGGGTTGGACCTTCTTATAACTAGTTTATACCTTCTCTTACCTGGAAGACCTGTAGAGGCAATGTTTGTTAATACTACCTAACTGTTTCTACACATTTTCACAAAATCCTAGCTGAAATTATGCATACAGCTTACTACCACTCCCAGGATTCGGACTGTGGCTGTTTCTGTTAAAAATATAACAAGTATGTGCTTCATCAGAGGAAGCTATTAAAAAACTGCTGTTTTTTTCTTTGAATGATTTCTTTCTCATTCACTCTTTCTTGTACAATCTGACTTTGTAATTACAACAGTCTTATACATACATTCCTATACATACCTTTTGACATAGCACAGTTTGGAAAACAGTGGTTAACACAACATTACTATTCAGAGTTCAGATCTTGGTGCATGACATTTTTAATATCAGTTAATCTCTTATGTTATAGAGGCACTAACTTTGCCATATGAGACTTGATTGTTTAATCCTTTCATAGCTATAGTTGCTATGCATAATGTGTACACATTTCAAATCATACCATACCAGAGTAAACACAACCAGTCCAGGGTTTTGAATTTTATTGACAGGCAGTTACAGTTCTATTTATATATAACCTGTATGAGACTATTACTATAATATTGTTTGCTTTATTCAGTACAAACCATACCCATTTGTATTACTGCTAGGTGACGTTCTACTCCTTTATATTTATTTGGTATGAATACTACAAGCTAGATTGTTACTCACTAGTCTCACGGCATAGCCTTTGCAACCTGCTGGCATAGGCTTCCTGGTTCACAGTCCACTCAGCTGGAGTTGTAATGAAATAGAGAAACATTTATGCATACCTATCCATCACATACATAGGCTGGACTTTGGTAAATAGTTATTGCTATGAATACTTACACATTGTTGGGACAACACCACTCTGTCATGCATCTTGGACGCACTGTTCCAAGAGCTCCCTCTTCCTCTGCTTCAAGTTGGCATAGTGGTGCTGGACCTGCTCACCAGTCTGAGGGATACCAGTAGCACTGGTGAGATCATGGGCAAGACTTTCCCAGGATTCCGCTTTGTATTGGGAGCCCTGGTACAGGTCCTGCAGCAGTCTCACATCATGTTTTTTTACAAGGAGTCAGACCATGACCTTGGACTCCTGTATGCCCCAGTGCTGCTCCTGAAAGTGCATTCCTTCTCCTACACCAGCCATACTGCCTACAGTGGGGAACTACAACTGGTTTTGGGCTGTATTCCCACCTGCGAGGTTTAAATAGGGCAGATGTCCTGCTCTTTGCAGTGATTGGATGGTTTGATATATGCTGAGTTAAGCTAAGCTATGGGCAAACCTGCTTAGCTAAGGTTGGCAGTGCTTAAAAGGGCAGGTTCAGCACTACTTATCATTGGGCAAATCCACTTAGCTGGGCTACTCATTGCTTAGCATTCATATTTACACAATGCTTACACCCAGTCAGCATAGCTGTGCAATGGTTAGCATTGCTTATGTTTTATTATATGGACTACCACCTGTATGGGATTGAGTCATCATTCCCGACATATATATTTACCTTCCTTGACATCCCCCAGTGTGCTTTCATTACATTTATTCTTGTGTGACTATACTGTATGGGCTACTTGTGTTTATATGGGGGTTTCACAACTTTATTACACTGACACCTCACATCTGGACCTACTACACTACTCTGGTTAACAAATATGTGTTATTTACTACCTAATTATTAAAAAAAAATAAATTATGTAATGCTTTCACATGTAAAATACTAACTGGCTTTACTGTGGATTGAACTAGTAATAATTACTTGCAAGGCAAGCACTTTAACCACTTTGCTATTTCCGCATTGCTATGTTCTGGAGTATATACCTATTTAGCTCCTTATGATGTATAAGCTAGGCTGAGCAGAGCTGCACACCCACTCAGCTACACTTAAACTTTATTGGGGACTGAAAAAAAACATAAACTGTTGTGTATGTTTGTATTGTAGGGGTATGCACATTCATTTCTGCAACATTATCTGTGGGGGGGGGCTGTGCTTTTACAATGGTGATGACATGGCAGGCTTTGCATTTGAGGTATGCTCCACAGACACTTGCAGTGTCCGCCATACCTCTGAACTGTACAGATTATCACAGACTGCTCAGATATTTGCCTTGTTTTTTTGGTCCATTTTTCATAGCATTGTGGCTTTCTGGCAGATTAGTGGCAAATCATTAAAAATTGCAGCTAGAAAATACTGACAGACATTTGCGTTTTAGACTTCATACCCTTCAGCACATTCATGCTAATGCATAACCTGTTATTCTATCAGCTTTCTAAGTATGTATGAGCCAGACTTATTTGTTTTCTCCAGATTTCTTACTTTAAGAGGTTGAGAGGTATTCCGCAAACACTCTCGCCACCATTACATTGCCGTACGGCAATTATGGAGTGCAGGGGGCATGTGTATAGTGAGAACACTGTTCTCAGGCACACCCCCTGTGCTTGTGCATAGCACAGTGTCCATTTTAGAGCAAGGTGGCACACCTTCATGAATATGCATGGCGCTCTGCCATGCTGTACAGGAATGGTCCCTTCTGTACAGGAATAAGCTATTCCTGTACGGAAGCTTGCTGAATCTGGCAGAAAGTTAATTGAAAGTTTAGAAAAGATATAATTCTGAGTAAAATAAATGAATACATGAGAAGTAGAGTGAGTGTAAGCACAGTAAATTCATTAGGTGTGACCATTACATTATAGAGTTAGATGTAAAATAATGGGATACAAAAACTAGGCTATTTTGCTGATGTATAAGACGAAGCCAGTTAAAGCGTTTTCTTGAATTTAGTTTAGTTACTGCTCTGCCTGCTGTACAACCACAAATGACAGCAGGTAAGCCATGATTCATAGAAGCCACTTAAGCTAATACACAATGGTCACAACTAAGACTAAGCAAATAAACTCATATGGGATGGTAATGAAAAATGTGGAAAGCAGTGTATGTTAATGAAGCATTCCCTGATGTATTTGAAGTTCATAGTGAAATGTTCCCATTTTTCTGCACTGGGCAGTTAGCTTATATATAAAGCTGAGCCTTGGTTATGCTATCATCTTGCAGTCAGTGAAGATACTATCATTGGCTGCTAGACTTGCTATTTCTTGTTGTGAACTGCTTGTCTTGGCTGAGCCAAAACTGCTTGTGTCCAGTGGAGCTCACCGGCATAGAAGGTGGGGACATCAGCAGACAACAGCACATTATAATTCTGATATTACATACATTTAGAGTGGACAGGGATATTATAAGGGTCTTAGTGAGCATGTATGACCTCAGAGGATTACTGGAAGAATGCATGGACTTCCTAGTCCTGTGGATACTAAGGTATGTTTTTGCCGTATGTAGGCATGTTTTTTTTAAATCCTTTCACTTTTCTTTATTCATTGCAAATAACCTGCACTTACCTTATTTGTATATATGCATAGTGGTGCTCCTGTATAAAACCACTTCAAAAATGTAAGGTCTAGGACTATGAATAGAATCCAAAATTCTCACAGAACTCCCATGACTTTCAAGATATATATAGAGACTTATGTTAATGTGATATCATGTGCTCCATATTTAAGTTTTTCAGAGACTGAAATTCATAGGCCTGCAGGCAAACAAATGTCTTTAGTAGATTTGTAGCCATATCTGACTAGAAGTGGCACAAATCTGAGTTTTGAGTTTATGTACTGGATGGTCTGTACACAAAAATATGCTCATTAGAGCAGTGACATACAAGATGGACTTAATTGCCAGAATAAATGAAGTCAGTGTAAACATGTTTGGAGAAGGTGACTCCCTGCTGAGTGAGGAAAGTAAATTTCTTTTTTTTTTCTGTCTGAGTTGTTTAAACTGATAGAGCTGCTTTCTGTTTTACCTGTTTCATTTTGTTTTCTGTTTTGAGAAATCTGCTTGCCCTGGAGTTTTTACTTTGTGTGGCAGCTAGACACTTAAATTACCCAGGCTGCACATTTCATGTTTTTTTCCATTTGTTAATTTGCTTCTTGAGTGATACTTAAATACACAAGAGGATATCTGTAGCCCTTTCTTTTCTGATAGGACTCAAGGTCTGCAAAACTTGCAATCACTGTTGTTAACTCCCTGCTAGTTATTGTTCACACCCACCATCCCATTCTTGATCTGCTTTTTAAACTTGATTTTTAAGCTGCCCACCCTTACTGCTGAATTTTATTACTTCCTCCCTTTCTGCAATTTCTTGCTATTTATATAATGATTTTTTGCCTTTCCTTGTGCTTATTAAAAAGTGCAATTTGCCTCCCATTGTCTGTTTTAGTGATTTACTTGCTCTGAGTTCATTATCTGATTAGCTGTTGGATAAAGTAGTGTATTTTCATAATCTACCAAGTGCTTCCCTATGTTTTTACATCAAAACAGTGGATTTTCCATCTAGTGGCAATTGGTCATAGCCTGATCTGTATAGCATGGGGAAGCACACTAGATGTTTATGCATGTAGTTGTTTAATTGTCTAGAGAGCTTATTAATCAGCTGACCTTGTTTTTAGAGCCTTTATACATTTTGCACAATTCAGTGGCTCTTAGTTCATTTCTACAAAGTGAAGTATTTTATTGAATTATCACACTTTTAAAAAGCTGTTTAAAGTGTTCTGCTGTTATCTGATATTACTTACTGCTTTTAATTTTAAGTTTTTTTTTTTTTTTGTGGTAGTCCTTTTACATCAAGAGAACTGGGATCACTCATCTAGTGTCAGTAGGTCTATACAAGTTGGGAAGCACACAAACTCGATGCTGTCATCTAAGTGTAGTTATTTTACTAGCCAGTGGGCTAAGTAGTCAGTTTTCTGTATTTCCAGTGCTGATATAAATTTGTCACATTTGCATGGAGCTGCTCGCTGTGCCAGTGCCCTGTACAGACACAATCATCTTGAAACATTTCTTATTTTTATTATGCTGCAAAAGGTTACTGAGATATTTATTGTTTTTGTTTTTGTTTTTTTTTTTTTGCACTTCTTTTAAGTTTTAAAGTTGCATTTTCAAACAACTATAAAGGCTGCTATTATGCAGTAAAATACAATGTATATACTGCTTCTTAGTTAGTATTGGGGATCTGTTTATGTTTCCTTAACATATGGGCTCCATTCTTCATTAAGAGAGTCAAAGTCTGGACTCTTGTGGCACGAGAGAGTTGATTCCCCATATCGGAGGTGGGAACCGCTGGTGGAAACCTCATTGTGTGCTTACCTGATTGGCCTTAGGGCATAGTTAGCATAAAACTTGCTTTTTTTCTGATTGTATATATTCCCACTTTTGTGCAAATCTACTCTCTGCACAGCAGCAGTTACAAGTGCCATGTACACATGCAATCACCACAACCACCTCAGAACTTTACCTCAATCCTGAGTAACTCATGGGGCAACTAGATTGTGCAGTGATGATCATTTATACATTTAGTTAGAGCTATTTATTTCTATCTTACCTTATTATAGCACTGCATATGTACATGCTACCAGTAACTGCCACTGTGCAGACAGTAGATTTGCGCAAAAGCGGGGAATATTGCTGCTCATGCAGGCTCTAGTTTGGGCACTGGGCAGCATTGCTGGTTAGGTTAGCTGCAGATTACACCAAGTAAGCACCCTTCCCTTGACCAGTTACAAACACCCTCCACTCCTATACCTTGTAAGTATACATTAGGGCATGCAACCATGGACATCCCAAGGTAATGTAACAATTGTCTTATGTACACTGACAACCACTTAATTCTCAAATAGGCAAATACAGTATGCGAGAGATGTAGCTACACATTGACAATGGAGGCTAGACTCTCACATACAGACACAAAAACAACAAACAGGTTGTCAGTGATTCGTACACATCACTGACCACATCCATAAAGGACTACACACACATAGACCCACATTTGCAGAGGTGCTCACATGTAATGTACCAAAACCTCAAAGGCTTTTCAGGTGCAGTCATCAGAAACTATGCATGCACACAAAGAAAACAATTCTGATCACAATGTATAAAGCCACATCTCATTGTGTTTTGACTACCATGCCCATAAAGTGAAAAATTCCACAATCCAATATTCTGGTCATAGAAGACTTAATTGTGAAACACACTAATGTCCGTCTTACCAGGCTGCATAAGAAGAAAGTTAAAGTAAGTTGTCTGTCAGGAGCCAGGATCTACCAGATCATGTATGCACTGAGGTCACTTACACCTAAGTACCAGTATGACTCAGTCATAGTCCATGTGGGCATGAATCACTTGATATGTACCTCTAGGACTACATGAAGAGAGACATGCTTGAGCTCTCAGAATATGTGTCACAGACAGGAATGAGCCTAGCATTGAGCAGCATCCTACTCTCTCCAAGGATGATGCCACAATACCAGCAATAAATGATCAGCCTTAGCAATTGGTTTAGCTACCAGTGTAATTCCAAAGGGATCCAATACATTGTCAGCTTGGAAGGACAAGGTTGACAGGCCATGTTGCTTTGCCAGAGATGGTCTTCACCTGTCATCTCTAGGTATTTGGATATTGGCTAAAACATTATCCATCCCTATTGTGCTTATTTTAGGCATTGCCAAACAGACAAACCCACCAACATAACAAAAGATACTCAGGACAAGCTAAAGGTATTACTGTTTAATGCTGGGAGTCAAAGCAAGAAACTGCACTCCTTGCAACCTCTCCTCACCCTGGAAAATGCTGTCATCTGTGCAGTTACTAAAACATGTTTCAAAGTCACGGAAAGCACTCCAGTAGTGCATAGCTATAATGGCTTTCATACATTCTGACACCCACTGAACATGAAAAAGGAAAAACAGAGATGTATCTGTCTACATAAAGGATAAGTGAAGCTCAAAGCTGGTCAGACAATAGGACATGCTTGAGCTACTCCATGTCCTACTAACCATGGGAAAATCCATTATCATATTTTTGCTAGTTACAGGTCTCCCATCATGAACTAGAAACCCATACATCATACCTGAAGTTACTAAAATCACTCACCAAACAGACCAATACTATACTGATGCCCTGGAGCAGCTAGACTGCACTCTGACTATCTGGTGATCCCAAATATGGGAGAATGCTCACTCTCCCCATGTGATATCTTCACTGGTAATATCAGATCACAATGCAGCCTCCCTTGATATAAAGGTAAAACTAGTCCTCCCACTTAACCCCAAAAACTTTTAAGAACTTCTTTAAGGTAAATTACCCCATATTAAGGGATGGAATATCTACTTTACAAGCTCCCCAAATCCAGAAAACACATAAACCTATTCAGAGGCATACATAAATGCCCTGTACAACCATATAAATCACTGCCTAGAAATAGCAGTGCCAAACCAAAATAATGCCAAGTCAAACCACAAAAACAAGCTACCTTGGTGGACTCCTGGTATTAATAAGTGGTACAACAAAATAAAGAAAATCCTGTTGAGAAGTAAGAGGAAATGTGCACAACAGTGAAAAGGTCTCATTAGTCTAAACAAGTGAATCAGGGAACTAGTCAAGTCTCTGAAAGCAGACTATCAGGTAAAAAATAGCCTCCAAAGCTAAGAATAACCATAAGGTATTTTTCAGTTATGTCCACAGTCTTAAGGGCAACACACAACAATGTGTGGAATTAGTTGTAGACAGCATCACCTACTCTCATCCAGAAGATACATGTAGCAACCTCTCCATCACCTCCAGTTTTCCCCCAAGAAATACCCTCCACCACTCTACCACCAATCACCAAAAACAAGCTGCCACTGCACACTCCAAAGCTAAAAACATGGCTTCAGTGGAGCCTGACAACATACCAGGTTGCCTCTTAAACAGCTTAAATCAGGGATTATCAGGTTCATTAGAATTTCTATTTAATCACATTCTCTTGACTAGCTTTATCTTGATAGAGTGGAGGACAGCAGCAGTCATCCCTCTGCATAAAGGGGAACCATCTACTGACCCAAGAAATTACAGACCCATAAGTTTGACTAGGCCTACTGTAAGGCAATGGAAAGAATAATCATGTATCTGATAAATAATTATATAGGAAACTTCTAAACACTGGACCTGATTAAATTCAGCTTTGTCAAGAGCAGGTCATGCCTACTGAATCTGGTGGATTTCTTAGAGAAAGTCACTAAGGCCACCGATGATGGTAAAACAGTACATACCACCTACTTCAACCTGGCCAAGGCATTTTACACAATTCACCACTCAGGTATTATAAATAAACTCACAAACCTGGGCATAAATCCCTACATCACCAGATGGATAGCCAGCTGGCTCACTGACAGGACACGTGGTTAAAGTGAGTGAATCCATATGCAGCAAGAGGCCTGTTACTAGTGGTTTGTTACAGGGGTCTTGTGCTTTGACCACTACTGTTTGGAATATACTTTTCTGAAGTCAAGGCTAATGTGGAAGGCCTCTAAATGACAATATATGCCAGTCACTGCAAGCTGGGGTGCGGTCATTGGAATCCTCTAATGATGTAGATATCCTTTAGGAAGGTCTAGATCAGACAAATGATTGGTGCCAGAACCATGGACTAAAACTAAATGCAAAAAAAATGCATTATCATACCCTTTGGGAAGTCAAATACTCCTGTAAATTACTATATCAACAGCACACCCTTAACAGTAGATTAAGAGATGAGAGATCTAGGTGCACAGATAGCTAGCAGCCTGAACATTGACTGCCATGTATTCACAGTGATGAGGAAGTCATTCTGTATGGCACAACTTATAAATAAAGGTATGGCATCCAGATCCAAGGAAATTATAGTCCTGCTGTGCTCATCCCTCATTAGAACAACAATTAATCAATGCACTGTTTGGCATGTACTTGACGTAGCACTTACAGCAGCTGGAGTGACATCAGAGGTTCCTCACAATGAAAATGCAAGGTATAAACAATGTGTCCTATGTGGCTATATTAAAAGCCCTATCCTTCTGCTCTGTCCCCTAACAACTATTAAGGGGTAACCTATGCCTGAGCTACAAGGCACTCACAAATCCAGCCCTGATGGAGGTGCAACACATTCTCAAGTCAAACAGCACAAGGATCACTCAATCTAGGGATCTAAACTTAGTCTCTGCTCAAAAAAAATAGGCCTCCTGTTCACATTAAGCAGAGCCCTTCCATGGCTCTCTTCAAATGTAATTTGGATCAATAGAGGGAGAATCGACCACCACAACACAACACTAATCATGAGAAACATAACTCTCCTAAACAGCATGCAACTCAACCAAGACCCCAAGGCAAAACAGCATGCCCAACACACTAGTCATAGGTTACTCAATAGTGAGGCACACTGATGTCCCACTCACTAGGTTGAGTAAGGAGAAAGTAACAGTCACCTGCCTGTCAGGTGCCAGGATCCACCACAAAATGCACACACTCAGGTCCCTCAACATCAGGTACAAATATGACTCAGTCATTGTACATGTGGTTGTGAATGACCTGAAATGTACATCCCTTGACTACATGAAAAGAGACATAGAGGAGCTCTCGGATTATGTAGCCCAGGTGGGCATGACCCTAGTCCTGAGCAACATCCTACCATCACCCAAAATTATACCACAGTAGAAGCAGAAAATGATTGATCTCAAAAATTGGCTAAGTTTCTGGTGTCATTCTAAGGGGATCCAGTATCTGCCTGGGATACACATGATTGACAGACCTCGATGCTTTGCCAGAGATGGCCTGCAACTGTCACCCCTGGGCTTCCAGATACTGGCCAAGACTCTTGTTACCTCTATAGTGCCTTTTTTAGGTGGTGTTCCAAAGACAAAATTGCCACTATAACAGCTACAAACAAATGCAATCTGTGGGTCCTACTGCTCAATGCTAAAAGTCTAAATCTCAAAATACACTCACTCGGGGCACTCCTTAAAATAGAGAAGATCGACATTTGTGCTGTAATAGAGACCTGGTTCAAGGCAGCAGAAAGCACCCCTACACTACCAGGCTATAACTCATTACACACCTTTCGGCCCCAGAACTTGGACCGAAGCTCCAAAGGTGATGGTGTTTCCATATTCATAATGGATGTGCACACCTCCAGACTAGTAGCCCAACATAACGCATCAAAGATACTTCAGGTGCAGCTGATATTGGGTAAGACAGCGATTCAGGTTGTAGCCTGCTATTGGTCCCCAACCATGTCCCGAGAGTAACACTCCACTTTCCTAAACACCTTGGAGAATATTAGGGTCCAACCTAACACTTTCATACTAGGTAACTTCAACTACCCCTCCATTAACTGGGAAAACTACTCATGTACCAATACACTTGCCCAACATTTCCTGGAGTTCATTAATTCCAATGTCCTGGACCAGCTCGTTCTTACCCCCACTAAGAGGTAGCAACATCCTTGACCTGATCATTAGTAACATGGGTGACCATTGCTCTACACCAATAGTCAGCTCCTCCTTGGTTAGGTCTGACCACAAACTAATCTCCAAACAAAGGATCGATGATACTAATAAAAGCCAGTAACCAAAAATGTATCACCACAAACCAAGTTGGAAGCACTAACTCCGTTTAATGAAATAAAGAAAGCATAGCACACACAAAAAACGTTTTCGTCTTCAACTTCATCAGATGGCTAACACAACCCACACTTCCCATTTAAATGAATAATGAATAAACTAATCTCCTTGGAAATCCACATCCCTCCCACCCACCCCTCGCAAAGGTAACCACCATGAAAAACCTCTCCAAAGCTAACTTTGGGCTCCTAAAAACAAACTTCTTAAAAGCCTGAACAAAAAGATGAGATCCCTCATCAAATCCTCTAAAGCTAGCTATGAAAACAGAATTGCAGCAGATAGTGAAGACAACCACAAGGCCTCATATAGTTAGGCAAAGAATCTCCATGGCAATACCCAGATTTGCTCTGAACTACTGCACAATGGTACCTCCTATACCGAGCCAACAGATATTGCCAATATACTGGCCGACAGATTCAGTGCCAATGTTACCCCTCTCCCCCCAAAGGACCAATGACAATACCAGTAGATTGTCAGGCACCCAGCATTACTGCTACCTAGGTTAAAACAGCACTGCCTAAGGCCAAAAATACAGCTTCTGTGGGACCTGACAATATCCCTGGCTGTGTTCTACATGTACTACAGAGTGAACAGGAATCCCACCTGTGTGCCCTGTTCAATTACAGCCTCACCTCAGGCTTTGTCCTTACTGAATGGCGCACTGCTACAGTCATCCCTCTCCACAAAGGAGGAGTGACTACAAACCCTGGGAACTATCGCCCCATTAGACTGATGAGTCTGATATGCAAAGCTATGGAACACATCATCATGGACCTAATAAACACAGATATAGGGAACCTCCAAACTCTGGATGCCGCAAAGTATGGTTTTGTGATGGGTTGATCATGCCTGCTCAACTTGGTTGACTTCTTTGAGTCAGTCGCCAGAGCTGTGGATGAAGGGAAGGTGGGTCATACAGCCTACCTTGATCTGGCCAAGGCCTTTGATACCATTCCCCACTCAAGAATCATAGAAAAACTCACTAAGCTAGGCACCAATCCTTATATCACTAGGTGGGTTGCAAACTGACTTCCAGATAGAACCCACAGTGTGAAAGTAGCTGACTCCCAGTCAGACTGCTGACTAGTCATGAGAGGAGTCCCACAGGGTTCGGTCCTGGGTCTTCTGTTTGGTATCTACTTCTCTGAAGTCCAGGCCAACACGAAGGGACTCTGGCTGACATAGTTCGCAAGTGGTTGCAAGTTGGGAGCTATTATTAACTCCCCAAGTGATGTTGACATCTTACAGAATGGAAAAACAACAGAGAGCATACTGGTGGAAACTCAAAAACCATAAAAAACACCACTCCGCCTTGGTCGGAACCCAGCTGTCCACTCTGCAAAAATGATAATCCACAGTGTGAATGAAGTAAAAGTTTATTGCAGCAGAATAGATCAACAGTTCAAACCAAATAATGGTGAGCGCTTTCATCCACATAAATCCTGGACTTTATCAAACCAAAAGTGTTTCACCATTGTACAACATTTAAATAGTAATGTTGATCAATCAATTAAGATCAGTTGTACATATTCAATTACATTCTTTAACCCTATGATGGTTAAAAACCATTTAATACCCTACACAATTATTAAAATGTGAATATAAAAAAAAGATATATAAATATTGCAATTTCTGTTTAAACTAATGAGCAAAAAAGTTTACACTATAATACCAGAGCTATATCTTTTAACATAGGAACCAATGAAAAATGTTCATTAATACCTGGTAAGTAATTAGCACCTAACGTTAATTGCCATCTAAGCACACTATTACAAATCCTATTACTCCATTCCCCTCCTTTGGGGTCCTTGTTGATAATTTCCAGGATCCCAAACCTAAACTTAACTTGCCCAGTGCATGTCAAAGTATGCTTATATAGGGAATTGTTGGTATTTTTATTTGCAATAGCCTAAAAGTGTTCATGAATCCGCTTGCATAACATTCTTTCCATTTTACCAACATAAAATCCATTACAGCCTTGACAAACACTAAGGTAAATTAATCCACTACTACCACAATTCCCACTAACCAAATGTATCCTAATCTTAAATTCCCCACTAAAATTGAAGGTTCTTCTAATATGTATGAGCAATAATTACATGCTCCACATTTCTTGGTCCCTTTGTTCATTTCTTTTAAATGAAGCGGGTGTTCAAAATAATATTTCATACTGGGCCCTACTTCATAAACAAAAAGTGGTGATCTCCCTAAACTGTTGTATACCTCACTATTACCTTCCAAGATGACCCAATTTTTGGATACTATATTCCGCACTGTTAGCCCTAAGGGGCCAAAATAGGTGACCATAACATTAGAAAAGTTAACTTCCTGCTTCTGTCCCAACTCAGTGGGAACCTTTTCACTCCCTAAAAGTGGTGTAAATTTAACCCTCCATTCCTGCAAAATCTCAAAACCTAAGGTTTGAACTAAGTCCTTTGGGTAACCCCTATCGATGAATATTTCTGTGAGGTGACCTAATTCACTTTTGAAGTCTTTTAGTGTTGAACACATCCTAGCTACTCAAATCATCTGACCCCTCACTACATTTTTCTTAATATAAAAGGGGTGTTTGCTGTTGTATGTCAAAAAGCTATTTGAATAAGTTGGTTTGTGAAATACTTTTGAAGTAAAATGTCCATTTTCCTGATCTCTGGAAAAGGTGACATCTAAAATAGTCAATACTGTCCTTGGAAAAAAATACGTAAACCTAAAATAAGGGCAAACCTGGTTGATGTAATTAAAGAAGTCATTTACTATTGTTTCTTCCCCTATCCAAAAGAACGAAAATATTGTCCAAATAACATAGCTAAAGATTCCACTCCTTTTCAAATCCTGAGATGAAAATAAACTTTTTCTTCCAGGTGGCCATAACAAGGTTTGTATACATGGGGGCACTACTTGACTCCATTACTACCCCTTTGAGTTGTCTAAAGTATTCATTCTCAAAAGTGATGTAGTTATTATGTAAAATTAAATCTATCACTTCTAACACAAAATTAATCAGCCCTCCTCCCAAGGTTGAATATTCCAAAAGGGCTTCCAAAAAGAATTCCATACCTATTTCATGGGGTATGGAGTTGAACAGGTCAACTACATCTATTGTAGAAAAACTGGTAGTGTGGGCAACCAAATCTTGTTTAATCCTTGTTAGAAAATCCCAAGAATCAACCAGAACATGTGAAATAGGACACAATGTGTTCTTCAACAACTGGTAGACAAAAATCCCCAAAGAATAGATGGAACAATTCTGGGCTGCCACAATTAGTCTGTATGGAGGTTGGTCAACATTTTTATGTACTTTGGGGATACCAAAAATTGTGGGAATATGTGGATGTTCATTGACCAAAAAATTATACAGTTCTTCATTAATAACCCCCTGAAAAAGACTGTCTTCCAGGAACAACTTTATCTTCCTGTGTGCAATGTTAATCTGGTTTAATGAAACCATTTTGTATTCACTAGTGTCATACAACATATTGGCTATATCGTTGACATAATCATTCTTATCCACCATCACAATTCCACCCCCTTTATCGGGCTTCATTATTCTCAGGTTTTCAGATGTCCGTAAACATCTTAATAAACCTTCCTCCTCACTACTGAGGTTGAAATATCTCCCTTTTTGGTGATAATGGGCCTGATAAATCTCCCTAGTACATACCTTTTCAAAACTCACAAGAGTGGGGTGTAGAGGGGTTGAAATCACTTTTCTTTTTGAATAATTTCTGCCTACCTACCATGTTGTTGTCCTGGAAAAAAAGGCAGAAATTTAATTTCCTCATATAGAGTTTAAGTTCTATAAGAACCTTAGAGACATCCACTTCTCTCCCAGGGACAAATTTGAGGCTTCTTTTGAAAAGGGAAAAATGCGTCTTAGTAATTACATGATCTGTATAGTTAAAAATATTAAAACCCTGATAAGTCAACATTTCCCCCAAAAGATACCATAATAGGTATTTCCTGTACCTCATGTCTCAAAATCTGTTGCCCCTGTTGTTCTTCCAGAAGTTCCTCTGACCTCTCTGTCTCTGCCCCCTTGAGGTACCTTGCTGACCTAAAAAATTGGAGCCATTTCTATTCCTATTGAAAATCCCTTCGGACCTTCTTAACATTGGAAGATTTTGTTCAAACACTTCATCTTCCTCGTTAAAATACTGTGTTGAACCATTGTCTCCCCCCATAACTTACTGAAACCTTTTCTAAATCATAAACACCATCTCTTGTAACATGACTGGGAGGGTTCTAAATAACTCTTAGGGGGTGGATAAGCCATTTTTTGTTTGTATTCTTGCTCATCCCTTTTTAATTTCCTCTGCTTTCTCACTACATTTTCATTTACCTGTTGATCTATTTTTTCAAACACATTATCGTATTTGAATTCATATCTAGAAAAGTTCACATCTGCCAAAATAGTCTCATTCAAATTGTTAATATCTTCTAGTAAATTGTTTATTTTATTAGTATTAATTTTAATGATAAAATGCAACAGTTCCATACCATGCCTATTGAACATAGGTTCATAGGTAGGCATTAGGCTATTGGCCTTAGGGCCTATATAAGCCTAGCCAAAAAATGTACCCTGGCTTTCGCCACCCAAGAAAATTATATTCCTGTGCTCCTGTCGAGCAGAGCCACAGAAGTGATCCCTGGGGTGAATTTCCCATTTCCCATCCAATCATCAAGATTTTTCTTGAAGAGTGCTAATGAGGAGCTCTGTTTGACATAGATAGGTAGTCTGTTACAGAGTATGGGAAGTCTCTGGGACAGAAATCTATCCCCCCAGCATGTTCTGTTTATTGTGGTGACAAGGTTTAGGTCCCTAGAGCGTGTAACTCGGAGGGATTGGGATTTCTTTAAGTGGAGCATGTCCAACAGCTCTGGGTTTGACATAGCTTTGTATGTTAGGCAGAGATTGCTCCTGAGTAGGCGATATGCGATGGAGTAAAGCTGTAGTTTTTTGAGACGGTCTGCGTAGGGCATCTGTTTGAAGCCAGTAATCCTCTTTGTGAGGTATTTCTGTGGTCTTTCCAGTTGTTGTAGATGTCTTGTGAGATACATACTAAAAGGGGCATTGTACTCTATAATGGGGTCTAATGAGTGATGAGTAGAGGGGAACAATGACCTCTTTTTTTCTGGATGAGAATCCTTTTGTGATGCGATGAGCCACGTAGAAGGATTTCCTGACCACTGTGGTGATGTGATTATCAAACGAGAGACTACTGTCCACCTGTGTCCCAAGGTCTCATCACATTTTCAGCATTAAGTAGACTACCAGCTATGTGGTAGTTCATGGGTACAGAGTTTTTACCAAAGGGGATGACAATACACTTTTTGGCATTCAGCTTCAGGCCATGGCTTTGACACCAGGTATCTGTCTCAGTGAGGCCCTTTTGTAGTTTGTCCACATCGTTAGGAGTTTTGATTATGGCTCCTAGTTTGCAGTCATCTGCAAACTTTGTTAATAAAGACCTTCTGTGTTAGCCTGCACTTCAGAGAAGTAGATACCAAACAGGAGAGGACCCAGGACTGAACCCTGTGGTACTCCACTTGTCATTGGTCTGAAGTTGGATTTGGAATCTGCTACATTCACAGTTTGGGTTCTGTCCATGAGCCAGTTGGCAACCCATCTTGTGACATAGAAATTTATACCTAGTTTAGTGAGCTTATCTATAATTCCAGAGTGGCGGATGGTGTCGAAAGCCTTGGCGAGATCTAGATAAGCTGTGTGAACCATTTTACCCTCATCTATGGCTTTGGTGACTGCTTAAAAGAAGTCAGTCAGGTTTAGGAGACATGATCTGCCTTTGACAAATCCAAACTGGGTAGAGTCCAGAATTTGGAGATTACCAATGTCTTGTTTATGAGTTCCACGATGATACGTTCCATGGCCTTGCAGACTAGGCTCGTCAGGCTAATGGGGCGGTAGTTCCTGGAGTCCGTCGTGGCTCCCCCTTTGTGGAGTGGGATAACCATCACGGTGCGCCATTCAGTGGGTACAAAGCCTGAGGTGAGGCTATGACTGAACATGGTACTTAAGTAGGGTGCCAGTTCATTTTGTAGTTCATGTAGAATGCAGCCTGGGATATTGTCAGGTCCCATGGATGCTGTGTTCTTGGCTTTGGAGAGTGTGTTTTTTTACCTGTGCAGCTGTGATTATAGGAACTTGGCATTCTTCCAGTATAGAGATGGGCCCTCTAGGGGGTGAGAGGGGGGTAAAGTTAGCACTGAACCTATTTGCTAGGATGTTGGCAATATCAGTTGTTTCTGTATATTTAGTGCCATTGTGCTGTAACTCAGAGCAGATCTGAGTGTTTCCATTGAGATTCTTGACATAGCTATAGAATGCTTTGTGGTTGTCTTTAGAGTCAGTGGCAATTTTGTTTTCGTAACATTCTTACAATTCAGGTTGTCCCACTGATAACCCATTAGGAAATTTGCTCATCCTTAAACCTTTGGGTATCCTTTGCAGTCTAACACATTCTGCAAGGTACACATTGTCAATTTGTAAATTACGTACCTTGCCCATTTTTAGTTCGAATTCCTGCAGATTGTTCTATAAGTCCTAATAGGTCTCTCCTGGTTGTTGAAAGTTAAATCCTTGGCAAGCCATTGTTGAAACCACAAACAGTGATTAACAGTCTTCTCCGTGTTCCCCGTTCCTTGTCCACAGGGAATACTGTTCAAAACCAACATAGATGGAATACCTTGGCTTACCAGAAACATTGTTCCACCAATCACAGAGGTTAGAGGTGGGACCTGTGAAGCATTAGTCACAAAGTTAATCGGACCTTGAAGTCTTTCCAAAGTGGTCTGGATTTGTTGATATTGAAGTGACATGAGTTTAATGAGCTGGGTCAAATTCCCCTGCTCACCATTTGGTGCTGTGTCCCTGGAATTAACAGCCTCAGATGAAAGTCCTACTTGCAGTCCAAGACTATAGTTGGGCTCCATACCAAAAGAAAATAGAACCTGCACTTCTGTGAAAACAAATCCCAAAAGCCACACAGTAGTAGAGCTGTTCTGCCACACCCCTCAAAACGGACTAGAAAAACAACAGACAGCATACTGGTGGAAACTCAAAAACCATAAAAAACACCACTCCACCTTGGTCAGAACCCAGCTGACCACTCTGTAAAAATGATAATCCACAGTGTGAATGAAGTAAAAGTTTATTCCAGCAGAATAGAACAACAGTTCAAACCAAAAAATGGTAAGTGCTTTCGTCCACGTAAATCCTGAACTTTATCAAACCAAAAGTGCTTCACCATTGTACAAATAGCACTCTCAATCAATTAAAATCAATTGTACATATTCAGTTACATTCTTTAACCCTATGATGGTTAAAACCATTTAATACCCTACATAATTCTTAAAATGCAAATATAAAAAAGATATATAAATATTGCAAATTGTGTTTAAACTAATAAACAAAAAAGGATACACTAGAATACCAGAGCTATATCTTTTAACACACGAACCAATGAAAAATGCTCATTAATACCTGGTAAGTAATTAGCTCCTAACTTTAATTGCCGTCTAAACTCACTATTACAAATCCTATTACTCCAGTCCCCTCCCCTTGGGTCCTTGTTCATAATTTCCAGGATCCCAAACCTAAACATAACTTGCCATTTGCATGTCAAAGTGTGCTTATACAGGGAATTGTTGGTATTTTTATTTGCAATAGCATATAAGTATTCATAAATACACTTGCGTAACATTCTCTACATTTTACCAACATAAAATCCACTGCATCCTTGACAAACATTAATGTAAACTAATCTACTACTACCACAATTCCCAATAACCAAATGTACCCTAATCTTAAATTCCCCCACTAAAATTGAAGGTTTTTCTAATATGTATGAGCAATAATTACATGCTCCACATTTCTTGGTCCCTTTGTTCATTTCCTTTAAATGAAGCAGGTGTTTAAAATAATATTTCATACTGGGCCCTACTTTGTGAACAAAAAGTGATGATCTCCCTAAACTGTTGTATACCTCACTATTACTTTCCAAGATGACCCAGTTTTTGGATGCTATTTTCTGTACTGTTAGCCCTAAGGGGCCAAAATAGGTGACCATAGCATTAGAAAAGTTAACTACCTGCTTTTGTCCCAACTCAGTGGGAACTTTTTCACTCCCTAACAGTGGTGTAAATGTCACCCCCCATTCTTGCAAAACCTCAAAACCTAAGGTCTGAACAAAGTCCTTCAGGTAACCCCTATCTATGAACATTTGTGTGAGGTGACCTAATTCACTTTTGAAGTCTTCCAATGTTGAACACATTCTGTGTTCTGTGCTCCTCTAATTATTTTATCCCTCACTAAATTTTTCTTACAGGACAACAGAGTAACATTAAAGCAGATTGCTCAACCTGTTGTCTCTTTAAGTCCCTGTTTATTGATATAGCCATGATGAATCACCCATGTAGATTTAAAAGCTAATCTACTCAACTGTTTTCCCTGTTAGGCTTCCTACCCTTCCATACTGTTTTACTTTCACTTTGAAAACCAAGTTGAAAAGCTTCTAACTGGCTCTGAAATGATGATATCATATCTGCCAGAGCTCTTACTCTAGCTACCAGGGCATTTCCTCCCCCAAAGTGATGTAATCCCCACCTCATTTGCATTCTGTATAGAAGAGCCATTGGACCTTCCACATTGTGATGTCAGAGCTGCCTTGCCCAGCCCACTCTTAGTAAGACTACGCATACTAACCGTTGAAATTCTGAGTAAACCATGATATGATGGAGTATATGTAGTTGATTTGGGTTGCAATTGTGTAATTGTAGCTGTGGTTGGAACACAAAATTGCCTGTTGCTGGAAGTGTTATAGTCCAGCAAAAATGTCAAACTATAATCTCACTTTTCTGAAGAGCCCTACCTATATGTGACAAAGTACAGGCAGAAGGTCTGCAAGGACCATGTGTAGACATTAATTGCATGTTTTTACATAAGAAGAAGATGTTTGTCACAATTAATCGACAACACTATATCAGATTACAAGAAGTATGCAATACCATACTTTTCTTAAATTACCACTTAAAAAAAGCATGCGGGTGCTGTCATACAAGTCAGTGAAATATTTTGTGTTTATAGTGCATCATTTATTAGCTATTTAACCAAACAGGAAGGGAAAATAAGTGGGAGTTTGATGCTTTGCAAAACAGTGATTATTCCCAATGCTATGGAGCTTGGTTCTAAATTTGACAGGAGGAGTGCAACAAAAAAAAGTCTCCCACTGTAAGGAAGGAAAGGCTGACAAGAAAACAGTACATTAGTCTGGTCACCTGCTATGAGCTGTCAAGCACATGCAGATAATGGGTCAAATTACCCTTAGCTCTTTGACAGCTAGGGAAGGTAGGTGTGAAGGGGGAGGGGAGATACCTTGAAGAACTAGATTTCAGCCTTCACAAAAGAAATCAAGTTAGCATTTCTAAGAAAGAGCAATAAAATGCGCTTTTCATTTCTGTTCTGTAGCATTTGCACTGCTTGTGTTTGAAGTAGTCATTGAAAAAGGATACATTTTTAACCAAAAGTAGGTGACGATATAGCAGTGAATGGCTGTAAAATCAGTGCACAGACAGGAGCTTTAGGGAAAATGTGTCAGATCTGATGCAATTTATTTTGGAGACAAACAATGCATTTCGGGATACTTAGAGGCAGATTAAACAGTCAGAATTATTTCAAGATGCCAGACCCCATGTGGTCAGAGTCAGAGATTGTGTATAAAAATATCTAAAAAGCTCTAAATAGTCCCAGAGTGGTGTTAAAATTTAGGAAACACCAAACCATGATGAAATAAACATGTTTTCTGAGTCTGTGGGTACGGTTGTCCTTTAATATAAAAGGGGTGTTTGCGGTTGTATGTCAAAACGCTATTTGAATAAGTCAGTTTGCGAAATACTTTTGAAGTAAAATGTCCATTTTCCTGATCTCTGGAAATGGTGATGTCTAAATAGTCAATACTGTCCTTGGAAAAACAATATGTAAATTTAAAATAAGAGCAAACCTGGTTGATGTAATTAAAGAAATCATTTACTACTGTTTCTTCCCCTCTCCAAAGGATGAAAATATTATCCAAATAATGGAGGTAGTTTTTTCCATCTCCTTCAACTTTCTGGTTTAAAAGCCCAAATTTGCAGTTGTTTCCCAACCTTTTCTGTAACTAGTCTTGTCCAGATACAGATTTGCTGTATCCAGGACAAGCTTCTGAGTCCCCCAAGCCTTTCTGTATTGGAGGGGAAGCCTTCTAGCTTATCAGTGGGAGTGGTGAGCACTAGGTAGTCTATCTACCACAAGAGTAGTGGTTTCTGGTGCAGAAATTGTAGTTTATTGGCCGTTTAGACAGTTCTTTCCACCTCTCTCAACTTTCTGGTTTAAAAGCCCACATTTGTGCTTGTTTCCCACCATTCCTGTAACTAGTCTAGTCCAAATTCAGAAGTGCTGTATCCCGGACCATTTGTAAGCTTCTGAGCAGTGTCAAAGTCTCCTCTTCAATTTTACCTGTATATCTACTGGTTCTCTCCTCTCCTACACTTTTACTAGCTTATTAGTCTAGCACTTTACCAGACTCCTTGTAACAATTATTGTAGCACACAAAATTGCGACCAGCACTAAACATTCTACAAGAAAACAGATCCAGTACTTATTATTAATGTCCACCCCTCCAAGCATGTCTAAAGGTCAGTGCCCTGTGCTCTCTCCTATTAACCTGGTGAACCTGGCCATCCTGAGGTAATGTAGCAACTGCCTCATGTACATCGACAATTCTCTCCTCTTACCTCCCAACACTCAGACTTGTGAGAGATGCACTTATATATCCAAATTGGAGGCCACTCACTCTCCAGATAAGACCAGAATAGCTGGTCAAGAGGATAAGGTCAACACTTGCACCACAACACATGGAACACATACCCCTCCAGAACACACACCAGCATTGCCTTCACATAAAAACACAAACAATGCACCCACCTTCACAGTGGGTCTCAATAAAAATCTACCCAAACAGCAGAGACCTCCAAGGCAGAAATGTACTTCACCACCACAACACAACACTAATCATGAGACACATAACTCTCCTAAACAGTGTGCCACTCAACCAAAGCCCCAAGGCAAAATAGCATGCCCAACTCACTAGTCATAGGTGACTCGATTGTGAGGCACACTGATGTCTGACTCACTAGGTTGAGTAAGGAGAAAGTAACAGTCACCTGCCTGTCAGTTGCCAGGATCTGCCACATAACGCATGCACTCAGGTCCCTCAACAACAGGTACAAATAGGACTCAGTCATTGTACATGTGGGTGTGAATGACCTGAGATGTACTTCCCTGGACTACAGGAAAAGAGACATGGAGGAGCTTATGTAGCCCAAGCGGGCATGACCCTAGTCCTGAGCAGCATTCTATCATCACCCTGAATGATACCACAGTACAAGCAAAAAATGATTGATTTCAAAAATTGTCTAAGTTTCTGGTGTCATTCTAAGGGGATCCAGTATCTGTTTGCCTGGGATGACATGATTGACAGACCTCGATGCTTTGCCAGAGATGGCCTGCATCTGTTACCCCTGGGTTTCTGGATACTGGCAAAGGCTCTTGCTACGTCTATAGTGCCTTTTTTAGGTGGTGTTCCAAAGACCAAATTACCACCATAACAGCTACAAGCAAATGCAATCTGAGGGTCTTGCTGCTCAACACTAGAAGTCTAAATCTCAAAATGCATTCACTTGAAGCACTCCTTAAAATAGACAACATCGACATTTGTGCTGTAACAGAGACCTGGTTCAAGACAGCAGAAAGCACCTTTACACTACCAGGCTATAACTCATTACACACCTTTCGGCCCCAGAACCTGGACCGAAGTTCCAAAGGCAGTGGTGTTTCCATATTCCTAAAGTATGCACACACCTCCAGACTGTTAGCCCAACATAATGCATCAGAGATACTTCAGGTGTAGCTGACATTGGCAAGACAATGATTCAGGTCATAGCCTGCTATTGGTCCCCAACCATGTCCCAAGACTCACACTCCATGTTCCTAAGCACCCTGGAGAATATTAGGGTCCAACCTAACACTCTCATACTAGGTAACTTCAACTACCCGTCCATTAACTGGGAAAACTACTCATGTACCAATACACTTGCCCAACATTTCCTGGAGTTCATTAATTCCAGTGTCCTGGACCAGCTCATTCTTACCCCCACTAGAGGTAGCAACATCCTTGACCTGGTCGTTACTAACATAGGCGACCGTTGCTCTACACCAGTAGTCACTTCCTCTCTGGTTAGGTCCGATCACAAACTAATCACCTAGGAAATCCACATCCCTCCCACCTCCCTCGCAAAGGTAACCACCATAAAAAACCTCTCCAACTCTAACTTTGGGCTCTCAAAATTAGAGGTGGCTAACGTCACGGCACCTATGCAAATGGAGAATAGTTGCATGACTGCCAAATCATACACCAATGCACTGTACGAACACATACACAAATGCATGGATCTCGCGATACCCAATAGAACCAAGATGCTCTCCTCCAAAAAAAGGAAGCCAATCTGGTGGTCCCCATGCCATAACCAAACTCTACAACAGAAGGAGGAAACTGATGCGGAATAACGTGAAGTCCCAAGACTGGAAAAACTCCCTTATCAGCCTGAACAAAAAGTTGAGATCCCACATCAAATCCATAGGTTCATAGGTTCATAGGTTGGTACTAGGCTATCAGCCCTAGGGCCTATACAAGCCTAGCCATAACACTTCTCTGGCAATTCCTTCCCACACTATTTACTTCCCTGGACCCCTGTCTAGCAGGGCAACTGACGTGATCCCCGGGGTGAATTTCCTTTCTCCCATCCAATCGTCAAGTTTCCTTTTGAAGAGGACCAAAGAGGCACTCTGCTTGATATGTATGGGCAATCTATTCCAGAGTCTGGGGAGTCTCTGGGTCAGGAACCTATCCCTCCAGAATGTTTTGTTTATTGTGATGACAAGGTTTAGATCCCTGTAGCGTGTGGCTCTGAGGGATTGGGATTTCTTTAAGTGTAGCATGTCCAACAGCTCTGGGTTTGACATGGCCTTGTATGTTAAGCAAAGATCGCCTCTGAGTAGACGATACGTGACAGAGTATAGCTGGAGTTTTTTAAGGCGGTCAGCATAGGGCATCTGCTTTAGGCCTTTGATTCTTTTAGTGAGGTATTTCTGTGGCTTTTCCAGTTGTTGCAGATATCTTGAGAGGTACATACCAAATGGGACATTGTATTCTATAATGGGTCTAATGAGGGATGAGTACAGTTGGACAATGATCTCCTTTTTTCTGGATGAAAAGCCCTTAGTGATGAGGTGTGCCACATAGAAGGATTTCCTGACTGTTGTAGCGATGTAGTTATCGAAGGTGAGACCACTGTCCACCTGTGTCCCTAAGTCTCTTATCAAACTTTCGGTGTTTAGTGTACTGCCACCTATATGGTAATTCACGGATACATGTTTTTTCCCAAAGGGGATAACTATACATTTCTTGGCATTGATCTTGAGCCCATGGCTCTGGCACCAAACATCTGTTTCTGTAAGGCCCTTTTGTAGAGTATCCTCATCATTTGGGGATTCAATAATGGCTCCCAGTTTGCAGTCATCTGCAAACTTTGTTATCCAGAGTCACTTAGTGTTGGCCTGTACTTCAGAGAAGTAGATGCCAAACAAGAGCAGTCCCAGGTCTGAACCCTGAGGTACTCCACTTGTCACTTGTCTGGAGCTGGATTTGGAGTCAGCTACTTTTATAGTGTGGGTTCTATCAGTAAGCCAGTTAGCAACCCATTGGGTGACGTAGGGATTAATGCCCAGCTTAGTAAGTTTATCTATGATTCTAGAGTGGAGGATAGTGTCAAAGGCCTTGGCAAGGTCTAGATAGGCTGTGTGGACCACCTTACCCTTGTCCATGGCTCTAGAGACTGATTCAAAGAAGTCAATCAAGTTCAGGAGACAAGATCGGCCCTTCACGAACCCAAACTAGGTGGGGTCCAGTGTTTGAAGGTTGCCAATGTCTTTGTTTATAAGTTCCATGATAATACGCTCCATGGCCTTGCAGATAAGGCTTGTCAGACTGATGGGATGGTAGTTTCCGGGATCCAAGGTGGATCCCCCCTTGTGGAGTGGGATAACTGTAGCTGTGCGCCACTCAGTGGGCATGAAACCTGAGGTGAGGCTATGATTAAACTTGACACTTAGGTGAGGTGCCAGTTCATATTGTAGTTCATGTAGTACACAGCCTGGGATGTCATCTGGTCCCATGGATGCTGTATTCTTAGCTTTGGAGAGTGCGTTTTTTACCTGTGTGGCCGTTATTACTGGAATTTGGCAATCTTCCGGTATTGAGATGGGCCATTTAGGGGGTGAGAGGGGGGTGAAGTTGGCACTGAATCGATCTGCCAGGATATTGGATTTTGTTTTAGGTCAGAGCAGATCTGAGCATTGCCATTTATATTCTTGACATAGTTATAGAATGCCTTGTTGTTGTCTTTGGAATCTTTGGCAATTTTATTTTCATAACTAGCTTTGGAAGATTTTATGAGGGATCTCAGTTTCTTACTGAGGCTGGTAAGGAAGTTTTTTGCATCCTGGGATTTTCCTCTTTTCTGCAACAGTTTCTTCCTTTTGTTGTAAAGTTTGTTTATGGCAGGGGACCACCAGATTGGCTTCTTTTTTTTTGGATGAGAGCATCTTGGTTCTATTTGGGATGGCACGACTTATGCATGAGTGGATGTGCTCATACAATGCCTTAGTGTAGGATTCAGCAGTTGAACTTTCAGCTCCCGTCTGCATGGGTGTCATGAAGTTTGTCACTTCTGACTTGAGTAGCATGAAGTTGGCTTTGGAGAAGTTTTTTATGGAGGTTTCCTTACTGGGGGGTGGGATGTGGATGTTAAGGGTGATTAGCTTATGGTCAGACGTGACTAACAAGGGGGTGACCATAGGTGTGGAGCATCGATTTCCCATGTTGGTAATGACCAGGTCTAGGATATTGGAGCCCCTGGTGGGACTATGGATTAGTTGATCCAGGGCGTTGGAATTTATGAATTCATAGAACCGTTGGGCAAAGGTGTTGGTACATGAGTAGCTTTCCCAGTTAATGGCAGGATAGTTAAAATCACCCAGTATTAGGGTGTTTGGCTCTATCTTAATATTTTCCAGTATGTTTAGAAAGGTGCAGTGAGAATCTTGGAGTATGGTGGGGGATCTGTAGCAAGCTACAATTTGGATTGCAGTCTTACCTAGTGTTAGTTGCACCTGGAGAATTTCAGACGCATTGTGTTGTGCAACTAGCCTGGTGGTGTGAATATCCTTAGTGAATATTGACACTCCTCTGCCTTTAGTGTTTTGGTCCTGCTTTGGTGGCCAAAAAGTGTGGTAAGAGTTGTAGCCTGGTATTGCAGGGGATCTCTCTGGAGCCTTGAACCAGGTCTCAGTTACTGCACAGATATCGATGTTCTCCATTTTTAGGAGTGCCTCGAGAGAGTGCATTTTGAGGTTTAGACTTCTAGCATTGAGTAGCATTACCTTCAGATTTTGCATGCTTGTACCTGTTACGGTGGTGGTTTTGTTCTTTGAACTTTGCCTAAAAAAGGCACTATAGGGGTGGCAAGAGCCTTAGCTAGTAACCTGAATCCCAGAGGCGACAGGTGCAGATCATCTCTGATGAAGCATCGTGGTCTGTCAGTCATGTTGTCCCAGGCAGACAGATACTGGATCCCCTTTGAATGACACCAGAAGCTTAGCCAATTGTTGAAGTCAATCATTTTGTCCTTATATTGTGGTATCATTCTGGGCGAAGGCAGGATGCTACTCAGGGCTAGGGTCATACCTGCCTGGGCCACATGATCCAAGAGCTCTTCCATGTCTCTCTTCAGTCTCAAGTCATTCACTCCCAACATGGACAATGACAGAGTCATATTTGTACTTGTTGTGGAGTGACTTGAGTGCATGCGTTATGTGGCAGATCCTGGCACCCGACAGGTAGCTGACTGTAATTTTCTCCTTATTTAACCTGGTGAGAGGGACATCAGTGTGTCAGACTATAGAGTCACCTATGACTAAAGTGTTAGGTACATTGTCTTGCCTTAGGGGCTGTTGCTGGGTGGCACACAGGTGTTTTGAACTATGTGACACTTTGGTTGTTTTTGGTGTTTGTTTGCATTTCAGTTTCAGAGGTCCTTGTTGCTTGGGCAGGTTACAGTTAAGGGCCTCTGCATATGTGGATTTAGTGTTGCTATATGTGGGTGTTGGTGTTGTGGGTTTAGAAGGGCTATGTGTTGCTTGAGGTGTAGTGTGGGTGTTAACCTTCTCCTCTTGACTGTCTAGCACAATCTTGGGTGGAGAGAGCTTTGCTTCCATTTTGGCTATGTAAGTGCATCTCTCACAGATTGTAGTGTTGGGTGGTAGGAGGAAAGGGTTGTCTGTGTACATGAGGCAATTGCTGCATTGCCCCAGTATGCCCAGATTCACCAGGTGGACAGGAGAAATCACCAGAAGCTGACCCTTGGACATGCCTGGTTTGATGCTTTTTTTTTTTTTTTTTGTAAAGTACAGGAGCTGTTTTCCCTTACCTTACCAAGGTAGTTTGCAATTATAGACTGTTTAGTGCCTACTATTAATTTCTCCTTATTAACAAGGAGAGTTGAATGCTTGTATCAGTTTAAGGCTTCCTAGTGCTTTCCAGCAGGTATGAGAGAAAGTGCTAATCAAAGGGATGCTTAAAAGTAAGATGAAAAAAAATGCACACTGCAGTGTGCACTAGAGAAGGTAGATGTGAAAGAAGGTAACTTAAGTTTTACCTGTTTAAAAAGTTAAGGTTTAGTGGAGAGTTACTATTTTTAAAACAGCAAGATGGGTTGAAAGGGGTGGTTACTTCTGTATTCTGGTACTATGGAATACAGTTGGATGGCCAATAAATTTAAATAGTTGAAGGGGAGGGGGGGTTTGATTTAGTGATTACTCACACAAGCCACTGAAAGTAGAGAGGAAATGAGATATATGGTCAGATTAACATAAGAGGCAGGCAACTAGAAAGACAGAGGTATTTAACAAGACAACTGTAACTAGGTGGGAGGGCGGGAAAAAAAATTCTGCCTGACTCAGAAGAGAGAGAGAGCTGTGGTCTCTTTTGAAGTTTTAATATGCTGTTAAAGCAGAATGCAGGTAAAACACAAGGTAAAGAAAACAAACTACAGTATTTAAAATATACAAAATACAAAAAATAAAAGCAAACTAACCTTTCCTTCACTGCAAAGTGTAGCAGAGTCTGGATGAGCCTTTCTGGTAAAGCTCAGAAATGTTTTATTTTACCCCTTAAAAAGAAGGTTTAGTTCCTAGCTCCACCCCTCAATTAACAAATGATTAACCTTAAGTGACCTCTTCTATCTTATGAATGAGTCCTTAATTGATCAGTTCTAATTTCTGCCTGACTTAGAAGAGCGAGAGAGCTGTGGTCTCTTTTGAAGTTTTAATATGCTGTTAAAGCAGAACGCAGGTAAAACACAAGGTAAAGAAAATAAACTACAGTATTTAAAATATACAAAATACAAAAAATAAAAGCAAACTAACCTTTCCTTCACAGAAAAGTGTAGCAGAGTCTGGATGATCCTTTCTGGTAAAGCTAGTTATGAAAACTGAATTACATCAGATAGTAAAGACAACAACAAGACCTTCTAAAACTATGCAAAGAATCTCCATGGCAATAGCCAGATTTGCTCAGAGCTATTGCACAGTGGTATCTCCTATACCGAGCCAACAGATATTGCCAATATACTGGCCAACAGATTTAGTGCCAACTTTACCCCTCCCACAGGACCAATCACAATACCAGTAGATTGCCAGGCGCCCAGTAATACTGCTGCACAGGTTAAAACAGCACTGTCTAAGGCCAAGAATACAGCTTTTATGGGACCTGACAATGTCCCTGGCTGTGTTCTACATGAACTATTAGAGTGAACTGGCACCTCACCTGTGTGCCCTGTTCAGTCACAGCCTCCCTCAGGCTTTGTCCCTACCAAATGGCACACTGCTGCAGTCATCCCTCTCCACAAAAGAGGAGTGACTACAGACCCTCGGAACTATCGCCCCATTACCCTGAAGAGTCTGATATGCAAAGCTATGGAACACATCATCATGGACCTAATAAACAAGGATATAGGGAATCTCCAAACTTTGGATCCCACACAGTTTGATTTTGTGAATGGTTGCTCGTGCCTGCTCAACTTGATCGACTTCTTTGAGTCAGTCACCAGTGCTGTGGATGAAGGCAAGGTGTTTCATACAGCCTACCTTGATCTGGTCAAGGCCTTTGATACCATTCCCCATTCAGGAATCATAGAAAAACTCACTAAGCTAGGCATCAATCCCTATATAACTAGGTGGGCTGCAAACTGGCTTCCAGATAGAATCCACTGTGTGAAAGTAGCTGACTCCAAATCAGACTGCCGACTAGTCATGAGTGGAGTCCCACAGGGTTCAGTCCTGGGTCTTCTGTTTGGCATCTACTGCTCTGAAGTTCAGGCCAACCTGAAGAGACTCTGGCTGACAAAGTTCGCAGATGATTGCAAGTTGGGAGCTATTATTAACTCCCTAAGTGATGCTGACATCCTACAGAATGGCCTCACTGAGACCAATGACTGTTGTCAGAACCATGGCCTTAAGCTCAATGCTAAAAAATCTGCCATCATCTCCTTTGGGAAAAACCCACTTCCCATGAATTACCATGTTGATGGTAGTCCACTGAACACAGAAGGCGTTATAAGAGATCTGGGAACACAGGTTGACAGCAACCTCTCATTTGATCACTACATTGTCACTGTGGTCAGAAATTCCTTCTATGTGGCACATCTCATTACTAAGGGTTTTGCATCCAGGAAGCAAGAGGTCATTGTCTCCCTCTACTCTTCCCTCATTAGGCCAATCATTGAGTACAATGAC
>NC_056748.1:538126744-538191744 GCF_019279795.1 Protopterus annectens | reverse complement strand
CACAAAACCGACAACGCAAAACACCGAACACCATTACAATCGACACACCGAACATAAACAACACATTACACTACATAGCATAGCCACTAGCCCTAACCCAAACCCTAACCCTAAGGTCCGACACTATCGCACACTCACCCTACCTGCACCCTAACCCTAACTCGCTTAACCCACCCCTAACCCCAAGGTCCGACACTATCGCACACTTCACCTACCTGCACCCTAACCCTAACTCACTTAACCCACCCCTAACCCCAAGGTCCGACACTATCGCACACTTCACCTACCTGCACCCTAACCCTAACTCACTTAACCCACCCAAAAACATAAAGCCCGTCACTATCGCACACACACCCTACCCGCACTCTAAACCTAACTCACTTAACCCGTCCTTAAACTACAGTCCCTCACTATCACACACTTACCTTACCCGAACCCTAACTCCGACACAAATACACACTCACCTTTCCCACAGCCTAACCCAAAATCCCACAATATCGCACACTTACCTGACTGCTCCTAACTCCGTCACTGTCGCACACTTACCGAGTCACAATCACACATTACCCTTGTCGGTCTTTCCGCTGTCGGCAAATCACCCTTTCGATAAACTTACCTGTCGGTCGTTTGGTCTTCGTTTTCCACGTGTTGGGGAATCATCGGTTCGGTCTTTTAAAGTAGACCCATATATATATATATATATATATATATATATATATATATATATATATATATATATATATATATATGTGTGTGTGTGTGTGTGTGTGTGTGTGTGTGAGTGTGTGTGTAATACTGCGGTGGTGGTGCTGCGGTAGCGTTGTCGCCTCTCAGTAACAAATTGATCTGTTCGATTCTCAGCTAAAGCGTCTTCTGTGTGGTGACATGCGTGAATGGGCATACCTTCGTTGAAGGTTGTACGTCAGGGCTGGCTACTCGGTATGTAAAAATCTACTGCCAATCATTAGTGGATCGGAGTTCCGCTGTGGCGACCCCTAACCGGGAAAAGCCGAAAGATACAACAACAACAACTGTAAATTTTACTTTCTGCTGAATAATTTGCCATTTACAATTTTCTAGCAGCAATTATATTTTTTGGAAATATGAATATTTGTTTAAACTTTGAGGTGATAACTTCACTCTTTTAAAAGTCTCAGGTTGCACTTATTGGAAATTAGAGTACAGAAGAAGTCTACTGGAGGGAATGAGTTAATACAAAACTACTCTCCCAGTAAAATTTTCTGCTCTAGATAAAAGTCACTAATCACTACAATAAATCATCTTATACTATATGTGACACTTTGAATTCAAATAGTGTAACTAAACTATGGAACCACATCCCATTATCAGTGAAATCCATTCAGAATCCAAACTTATTTAAAACTCCCTAAAATAAAAATTCCTCCTTCCCACTCACCAACATCTAAAGATATGGCAAAATACCATAGCACCTTCCAACTAAATAGGAAACCACACTATTTCCCAAGGACCCTGCTCTTATCAGATGATATACATCCAAATCCTGGACCCACTACTAACTCTACCACCCTAAAAAACACCTTTCCCAACTCTAGCCAACCATCCACAACCAATAAATAAATCTCATTTTATTCTATCAATACTCATAGCATCTTTAACAAAGTAAGCCAGTTTCATGCCTGGATATCTCAGCATACCCCAGATGTTATCTCTGTAACTGAAACTTGGCTTAAACTCCAAAATCAGATAAAGATATACTCCCCCCTGGATACAACATACTTCACCTACATCACCTAAACAAAAAAGGTGGCAGAGTTGCCTTAGTTTACTCCAATAACCTCACTCTTTGCCATCCTAAGCAACCAGTCCCCTCCTTTTCACCTGCTGAAGTACTGGCAGCAAACCTTAAACTCAACAACTATACTACCATTACAGTGGTAGCCATCTATATTCCACCAGGGGACAGCATTCCCCTCCTGGAAAACATACTCTCACACCTCTCCCAAAACATCCCAAATGAAACCATCCTTCTTGGAGATGTAAACATTAACTGTCAAATTCTTAACAATCCTAACTCTCCACGTCACATAAATCTGTATGGATTTACTCAACTAATCCCTCAACCTACCCATAACAGTAACTGTCTTTCTCCAAGTTCCCTGATTGACTGGATGCTTGTTTCTAACCCTAGCAAATACCACAACCCAGAAACACTGCCAGACTCCCTGAGTGATCACTCACTGATAAATGTCCTCAGACATATTCTCCATTTCCCTAAACCTCATAGGCTTATCGTCTGCCGAAAACTTTCCAATTGTAACCCTAAAACTTTTAGAACCCTCCTCTCCCAAATTAACTGGAACTTCCTTACCCTGCTTCCACTAGATGATGCAGTTAAAGCCTTCATCTCAACTTTCCTTAACATCTTAAACTCACTAGCTCCTCCCAGAAAGGTCCGGATAAAAGCCAGCATATCACCCTGGCTATCTAAAACCACTCTCACCTTCATGAAAACCAGAGATAAAGCCTGGAAAAGATGGGAACAATCTAAACTCCCTATTGACTTACAAAGGTATAAAGAGCTTAGAAATCAATAAAAAAAAATCATCAATAAAGACAAAAAAGATTTCTACTACAATCCCCCACCAAAATTAAAATTTGAACCAAACAAATTCTGGAATGCTATAAATCAGATATTACATTCAGGCAATCCAACCTCATCAAATCCATGCTCAGATAGATCACCTGATGAGTCTGCTAACATCTTCAGCACTTATTTTATTGAATCAATATCCAAACTATTTAGCACCAACCTCTCTAACACCAGTACTATTAACCTCCCTGAATCTTCTTCAACTGCCAACTCTGAAAACTTCTTCAGACTTAAACCTGTTCCCACTACATATATCAAAACTCTACTCAGGAAACTAAAACCATGCTCTGTGTCTGCTGACAATATTCCTTCTTATTTTCTCCAAATTGCACCTCAATCCCTTACCCTGCATGTATCTATCCTAATAAATCACTCTATCTCTGAATCTAAGGTTCCATCAACCTGGAAACAATTTTAAACTCTTCCTATTCATAAAGGAGGTAACTCCTCAGAAATCTCTCATTTCAGACCCATTGCTATCCCCTCCCCTGTCTCCAAAGTTCTCAAGAAATGCATACATAAACAAGTTATGCACTATCTTATTCAGCAAAAACAGCTCACTCCCACTCAGCATGGCTTCCGTCCCAAGCATAGTACCCACCACAGCTCTACTTTCTTTTCTCAACACTATTTCCCTTGCCAAAGATGATCACAAACTCACATCATGTCTATTACTTGACCTCTCTAAGGCTTTTGATATTGTCTCACACCATATGCTAATAAACAAACTAACAGACCTCAACTTCTCCCCTGATACAATTGCATGGTTCTCTAGCTACCTCACTGACAGACTGCAATCAATGAGATGGCACTCTGCACTATCAACTCCCCTTCTAGTAGAAATGGGTGTCCCCCAAGGATCCATCCTTGGGCCATTACTTTTTAATATCTTCACCAACTTACTCCACTCCTCCTGTCCTCTGTCTACCATTGTCCAATATGCAGATGATGCAGATGACTCCACTGTCATCACTATTGCCAACTCACCCTCAGAACTTCTATCTTCTACCCAGTCATCCTTTAACTCTGTAAGACATGGCCCACAAATAACCAGCTCATCCACAACCCCCCCCCCAAAAAAAGAAAATCCTACTATTTCTTCCTAAAACTGTTAACCATATCAAATCCTCCTTCTCCATAATGTCCCTAAACAATACTCCCATTGAAGCCAAATCTAGCACCAAACTACTTGGTATCACCATCGATGACCAACTAAAATTTGATCTACACATAAATAATTGCATCAGAAAAACCCATCAGAAGCTAGGACTCCTGTAAAGAAATGAAAAAAATCCTCACCACTAAAGCTAGAGTCACTCTTACGCATGCTTATCTTCTACCTTGCTTAACACACTGTTCCCAAATATTCACAAATCTTAACTCCTCCCTGCTTACCAAGCTAGAAACAACCTATCATAAGATAGCTAGATTTGCAGCTCAACAAACCTATAAATCACACCACTGTCTCTCCCTAAAATACCCGAACTGGCTAGAGCTACCTCACCTGCTTCTCCAAACTCAGCTCCAAATCATACACTCCATTCTATATCTGCCATCTTTCTGTCCATCTCTATCATCCCTCATCTTCTATTACTCCCCTACATCTCCGAAGCTCATCCCAAGATCTACTAAATGTTTACAAACCCAAGTCAAAGACTGGGTGCAACTTCTATAGTTACCACCCCTCTATTGCATGGAACAATCCCCATTACAAATTATGACCCTTACACACCCCAAGCAATTTTAGTCAGCCACCAAAGAGTACTTTAATAAGCACAGAACCTGCCTCTGTACTCACCCTCCTTGACCACAACCATCTTACATAATAACCATCTACCTCCATTCCTCCTTACTATCCTTCCCACAGTCATCCTGTCTCTGCAGACCTAACTGCACTAGTCCTTTTCCCCTAACTATCTCTAACTTACTTTCTTATTTCCATATCTATAAATATCACTGAAGTTACTCTAATTTACTTTCTTATTTCCATACCTATAAATATCACTGAAGTTACTGTAACAGTTATGTAATGTATAATATACAGGATATACAGCTTACTCCCTATGCTCCTGATGTAAGTTAATAAGCCTTTGTTATCAGCTAATTGCTCTTAGATTTGTAAAATCTTTTTATTACCTCATGCTACATACTATGCTTAGTTGTTATTTGTCTTTCATTTTTATATTTTCTAAATTTGTATAACTACTGTAAGTGATTTTAAATTGCCATGAGATTTATATGCTATTTTAAACTGTTTGTACTATTTGGAGCTTTTCTCCCTGGGTCTCCACTGAAAAAGGGCATTAGCTCAGTCGGACAGTCCTGGTCAACAAATGTAAAATAAATAAAATAAATAAATAAAAAATAATACACAACTAAAACTTCACCTATTGAGTCAATGAATCTTTTCTGTACATCTCCAGGATAAATGCCACCATTATCCTCAACTTGTCATATGGACTGGTTGCTTTTCTAGACAGAAGCAGTTTCCAGGACAACGACTAACAAGGGTTCAAGACCAGAGGGAGCTCTCAGTAAGATCTGATTCTTTCTTATGAATGGTTTACTTGAGAACTTGGTAAGTCAATACCAGCAAGGGTGGTGTTTCTGGACTTTATGAAGGTTTTTGACTAGGTCCTATACAGTTTGCTGCTTAGAAAACTGAAATGGTCAGAGTGAGATCAACCCCAGGGGACTAGAGTGCTGCATGGGTGAAGGGCTGGACACACATGGGAATGACGAGGTGAATAATTGCAGGAATAAGGGAAGTTACTATTAGACTAACATGAAAAGGCCAGTCCTAGTTACAGTATTATTCTTCTGGCATGTGATGAAAGAGAGAACATGGATAAATCTTTTCATAGATGAACCAAGCACAGGCACATCAGTGGGGGATGGGTAAAGAGCCGAAGGAAGGATTTGAATAAAATTATGTGCATCATATCCAGTTGCATCTTTTGAGATCTGTGAGTGTCAGTTCTAAGGTTCTTGTTCAGTTTCTTTATGAGAACTCTTTGTCATGAGCTGAAATTTGTCATCATCAGTCTGTACACTGAAAATTATGTATTCTTCAGAACCTCGGTACCTCAGGTAGATTTCAGAAGCAATCTAAACCAGGGTTTGACAGACCAGGTGGTAACTTTACTCAGAGCCATCTTGTGATAAGGAAGACAAAACTAAAATCCAAGATCTTCATCTTCGCTGACATGTTATATAATCTGCCTCATAACTGAGCCATCAGGTGAGCTGATAATATGGTGAATAAGAATTTTTTAATATGTTGATATGTTTGAAGTTTAGCTCTTCTTAGCTGTACACAGAAAATTCTATGTAGGAAAATCTGTCCACAGATAAATGAGGGTGAAGAAGTGAACAGGCTTGAATGGCTCTAAGTAAACATGAACTCAGGCTGCAATGGAATGCGGTTTGTGTCAGTTCTAGCACCTCAACCACAAATCAATGCATTCCTCAAACACTTTGGATTAAAATATGCATATTTCTTCTGTTTCTGAGAATAAATATCACTGCAAAATTATAGAAGTATGAGATAGAAACTTTGAGATGGTTGGTACATAAAGGGTGGAATTAATTGAGTAATAGCAGTCCGTACCTAAATCAGCATTGCCTGACACTGAGACTCGGCAGCAAACTGTAGAATTTTGCTATGACTTCTCTTCCAAACTTTAAACTACTAACTGAATTCATTAAGTTTAAAAGGTGCATTTATTGATGCTGTGGTGTAGTGAATTGTTTTAGTTGTATAAAGACATAGCTCAGAGGGATTTGCCACACCCTCATAACATACAGTTTGATTATGTACTAGAAAGATCATTTACCCAGCTAACTGCAGAAATGTTCTAATTTGCAAGAAATTGATAAAGTCCTGATCTTTATCTCAGATTGATCCCATTGTGGCTAATCAACATCTCAAATCAGGCCGTGTACAGTTAGAGTGTCTCCTGCATGTCTCTGGAAGAGGAGAGGGCCTTTGTCAATACATGCCCTGACAAACTGGAATATGTTACCCAAAAAAATAATTGACCCCAGCTCTCCAAGACTTCAGAAGTTGCTTTGAAACACAAATAATAGGAAGGATCCAGTGCAAATTATACAGCCGGGTGTATTCTGCTTAATTATACCATGATCCCCCCAAAACGTGCACGCTGATTGGCCAGCGTGCCCTTTGCTATACGAGGTTATAAAAGGTCGAAAAGGTCGACTTTTTCCATTAGTACCTCGCTAGTGCTTGCTGTCACCATAGTTAAAGCTGTTAATATATGTTAAAGTTACGAGACACAAGCAAAAAGGCGATCGGAGATCTCCGTTGCTTATTTTTGTCTTCTCCCTAAACCCATTTTATGAGTTAACTATAAGCGTTAAACGGAGGAAACTCTTGCAGCCGTTTAAGCAAGATGTCTCGCTAACCAGATGAAGATTAATGTTAAATGACAGTACTATGGCGAAGCGGTTTTAACATAAACTGTCGGAGATGTCCGTTGCTTATTTTCATCTCATACTCATTACTCATTAAGCCTGAGTTTTGTAGTTCTGAGATCTTGCTTAGCATGAAGCCCTTCTCTTGCGTACTTGGTATAGTAATTATCAGAACACAGCCCGGATGCCCGGTACATCAAAGAGGAAGGGCAGATGCCAGTTATTGCTATATTTAAGAAAAGGAAAGTAACGGTTCTCTTATAAAATGTCATAGAATAATATAATCTCACTTCACTTAATAGGGTAATGCTAAATTTACGGTACCTTGTGTCAATTTATACCCTGAAAACCACGCCTCGGGACAAACCCGCTATAATAGTTAATGATGTATCAGAAAATAAACACTGACAACTGAAGTATGAATTAATCTACATACATATTACATCTTTCATTTGTTAATATATCATTAACATATGTGATTTCCAAGTAAAAAGCAATATCATCCATCTGTGTTGTGCAAATAACTTGATAAAATATCTTGGCTATAGCTGAACAATGTCTGTTGTGGTACAGGCTACCTTACAGTGAATGATTACACACATTTATATATAAATAATGTGGTCAACCAACCCCCTTTTTTCAGAATTCTTTGCCATTTTCTCTGGCTAATTTCTTATGTATCACTTGCGTTATTTTACAGATGTACCATGTTTTAACCTTCCATGCAGTTTTTTTCATTGAAGCAAGTTGGAGCCTCTCACCATCTCATTACACTTAGCAATCAAAAATTTCTATACAAATTATACATTTGTTTGTGTGTGTGTGTGTGTGTGTGTGTGTGTGTGTGTGTGTGTGTGTGTGTGTGTGTGTGCGTGTGTATGTGTGTGTGTATGTGTGTGTATGTATACATATATATATATATATATATATATATATATATATATATATATATATATATATATACCATCATCTTCTTTCAGCTGTTCACGTTAGGGGTCGCCACAGCGGATCATCTGTTTCCATTTCTTCCTGTCCTCTGCATTTTGCTGTGTCACACCAACCACCTGCATGTCCTCTCTCACCACATCCATAAACCTTATCTTAGGCCTTCTTCTTTTTCCTCTTACCTGGCAGGTCCATCCTTAGCATCCTTTTCCCAATATACCCAGCATCCCTCCTCAGCACATGTCCAAACCAATGCAATCTCGCCTCTCTTGCTTTGTCTCCAAACTGTCCAACCAGAGCTGACCCTCTAATATACTGATTCCTAAATCTTGTCCATCCTAGTCACACCCAGTGCAAATCTTAACATCTTTAACTCTGCCACATCCAGCTCTGACTCCTGCCTTTTTGTCAGTGCCACCGTCTCCAACCCATATAACATAGCTGGTCTCACTACTCTCTTGTAGACCTTCCCTTTCACTCTTACTGGTACTCATCTGTCACAAATCACTCCTGACACTCTTCTCCACCCATTCCACCCTGCCTGTACTCTCTTCTTCACCTCTCTTCCACACTCACTATTACTCTGAACTGTTGATCCCAAGTATTTAAACTCATCCACCTTTACCAACTATACTGCCTGCATCCTCACAATTCCTCTACCCTCCCTCACATTTACACACATATATTCTGTTTTAGCCCTGCTGACCTTCATTCTTCTCCTCCGTAAAGCATATCTCCACCTTTCCAGAGTCTCCTCAACCTGGTCCCTACTCTCACTACATATCACAATGTCATCTGCAAACATCATAGTCTATGGGGCCTCCTGTCTGATCTCATATGTCAACCTGTCCATCACCACTGCAAATAAGAAAGGTCTCAGAGCTGATCCTTGATGTAATCCCACCTCCACCTTAAACGTATCTGCCACTCCCACCGCAGTCCTCACCAATGTCACACTACCCTCGTACATATCTTGTACCACTCTTACATACCTCTCTGCCACTCCCGACTTCCTCATACAATACCACAGCTCCTCTCTAGGCACCCTGCCATATGCTTTCTCTAAGTCCAGAAAGACACAATGCAACTCCTTCTGACCTTCTCTGTATTTCTCCAACAACACTCTCAGAGCAAATATTGCATCTGTAGTGCTCTTTCCTGGCATAAAACCATACTGCTGATCACTAATCACCACCTCCCTTCTTAATCTAGCTTCCACTACTTTTTCCCATAACTTCAAGCTGTGACTGATCAGTTTTATCCCTCTGTAGTTACTGCAGCTCTGCACATCACCATTATTCTTAAAGATAGGTAACAAAACACTTTTTCTCCACTCCTCAGGCATCCTCTGAATTTCCAAAATTTCATTAAACAATCTGTTTAGAAATTCCACTGCCATTTCACATAAGCACCTCCATGCTTCCACTGGTATGTCATCTGGGCCAACAGCCTTTCCATTCTTCATCCTCTTTATAGCTGTCCATACTTCCTCCTTGCTAATCTGTTTCACTTCCTGATTCACTATCCCCACATCATCCAACCTTCTCTCTCTCTCTCATTCTCTTCATTCATCAGCCCTTCAAAGTACTCTTTCCATATACTCAACACACTTTTCTCACTTGTGAGTAGGTTTCCCTCACTGTCCTTTATCACCATTACCTGCTGCACATCTTTCCCAGCTCTTTCCCTCTGTCTAGCCAATCGGTACAGGTCCTTTTCTCCCTCTTTAGTGTCCAATCTCTCATACAACTCTCTATATGCCTTATGTCACTGGCTGTGTATGAATATATGAATTACTTTCTCACAGCACAGTGGCCTTGGCCTTGCTTATTAAGTTTTATAGAAACATTAGCGTAACTAGAAATGAAAATATTTATTTTTACTGTAAGCATTGTTATAGATTTTAATTCAATTTAGACATTATACTACTAGACATTTCAGACAATCAAAATTTAATAAGTTTTTACTGACAAGGAACTTCCTCCATGGTTATCAAATGCTAATATGGAAATGCTCTGTTAAGAGAAGATTACATTGGTGTGAAACTACACCTATTTCATTTTCTTCATTTTCAGGAATCATTTGCACATGCCAAAAAAATGCATCGTCATTCCCTTTGAAAAACTCAGTTCCCACTAATTACCACATTGATGGTAGCCCGCTGAACACTGAAGGCGTTATAAGAGATCTGGGGACACAGGTTGACAGCATCCTATACTTTGACCGCCACATTGTCACTGTGGTCAGAACGTCCTTCTATGTGGCACATCTCATTACCAGGAAGAAAGATGTCATCATCATTGAGTATAATGCCTCATTTGGCATGTACCTCACTAAACACCTGCAACAGCTGGAAAGGCCACAAAAGTACCTCACAAAGAGAATCCTAGGCCTTAAACACATGCCCTTCATGGACAGTCTCAAAAACTCCCAGCTTTTCTCGGTCTCATATCGTCTGTCAAGAGACGATCTCTGCTTTACTTACAAAGCCATGTCTGACCCAACCCTGTTAGAAATGTTACACCTAAAGAAATCCCAATCCCTCCACAACACACACGAGACTTCAACCACATTTCCACAATCAACAGAACATGCTAGAAGGCAGGTTCATAAACCAGAGACTGCCCATGCTCTGGAATAGACTTCCCATACATGTCAAGCAGAGCACCTCACTGGCCCTCTTCAAGAGAAATGAGTGGATGGGAAATAGAAAGTTAACCTCGGGGATCACTCCAGTGGCTCTACTTGATATAGGCACTGGGAACTAACGTTGGGCAGCATGATGTCAGGGCAAATCTATGGGCTAGGCTTGTAAAGGCTCCAGGGCCATTGGCCTAGTACACACTCATGAACCTATGAACAATGCTAGCTTCCCTAGTCCACTGAGCCACACAGGCTGCCAGACAGAGACGTGTTATACATCACACAATCAACAACATAAATATGTATGTTGTTATCTTGCATTAAGTGAGGCATACAATGTGTGATCGATTTCTGTGTTACAACCCTGAGATTGCCTGGTCTGCTGATATTCCATTGCTGATTTTCTGTTAAAGCAGTTATGTGGGAACACTGCTGTGTTGGGGGTGGGGGAACAACATCACATGATCTGTTGGGATAGACCATAATCCAAATATCATGTGAGCTCAATATTTAACATCTCCCCTGACTGATGTAGTGAATACTCCAACCAGAAAGCCTAGTGACTATTGAAGAACACATACTATTGGTCTGGGTATCTGTAGTTCCATGTAGATGTTACATCTGTCCAATTAGCCCACTATATTTCCTTGCATAACAGAAGCAGATCCATAAATATGATACCATATTATAGTAATCCTTACAGTTAGTGTGCAGGTTAAAGACTTACCTTGCGAATGCAGCAAGTTGACAGAACTGTAGTTCAGGGCTGACTCTGTGTGATGCAAGCAGTACACAGCCAATACATGGATAGGTACAGGTTGTGTGGGTTGCCTTGCATCAACTATTTTAATATATGTATGTGAGTAGAAGTAAGGTGTCAGTCCCTAGGGCCCTAGGTTGTCAGTGAATATGCTATGCGGTGTCTCTTAGCCAATGCCAGGGTGTACAGGGCATGCCTCCATCTGTCTACAGGGATATCATCAGGGAGCTTCTCCTCCTGATTCATCCTGTGGCTGTGGCTGTGGTGACTTAGGCACTGGTGGGGGGCTGTGCATCCTTTCTCTTTGCTGATCCTACTGCAGCTGTTTCCGCAGGATCATATTGTGTAGCATGGCACATATTGTGAATATATGTGCATATGTGGCTGGAGAGTATTGCAGCACTCCACCAGATATATCAAGGCACCTGAACTGTGACTTTAGAATCCCAAACACACACTCTAAGATGTTCCTAGTTTGTGCGTGTACCTCATTATGGCATTCCTCTGTTGGTGTGTGTGCATTTCTGATGGGTGTCTTCATGCACGGTTCCAGTGCATAGTAAATGGCCATGTGGGACGCCTCCCCCCCAGCAAACATCTGGTACAGATGTGATGCATGCCAAATATGAGAGTTTTGATAACTGCCAGGGCTGCCAGCATGCACATTCATGATAATCCCCTGGGCATTGCACATGACCTGGCTGTTGATGGAGTGATACCTTTTGTGGTTGACATAGATTCTACCTTCCTCATCGGGTGGTGTCTTGATGTGTACATGAGTGCAATCTATGGCACCCTTCAGGGTAATGTGCTACATGGTAGAAGTGTTGCATATTGCTGACCCTCACTTCAGGGGTGAGGGGGAAAAAGAAATTTGCTCACTGGCATGTGGGAGCATGGTATCCAGGAACTGGCAGAGTAGGATGGATGCTGATGCCTTTGAGACCCCCATCATATCCCCAGTTGATCTTTGGAAAGTACCTGTAGCTATTATACTAAGGGCTACACATACCTTTCTTTCCACTGGCATGGGTTCCCCTCTGTTGGCTCTGGGTCTGATTTGAGGGTCGCAGAGCTCAGTGAGTTCTTGTAGTATGTCCCTGTCCACCCTGTACCGCTTTACAATCTCCAGCTCATGCAGCTCCTGGAAGTTTACCCTGGGCCTCAAAACTCTTCTTCTATATCTAGGCCTATTGTCAGCAGCACCAGCAGCATTGACTTCAGCATCTAGCACATACAGATGTAGCAGACCTGCAGCAGCCCCTAGCATTATCTCAGTTTCTATTCCCAAGTCTGTACTCCAATGTTCCAGAGTATTGGGGGGCAAATCAGATTGTAGGGAGTGCGCATACTTTATAGAGCTCTACTGTAGGTGCAGAATGTGTGATTGGCTAACTATGATGCATTCTGCCTGCCTAGTATATCATTGACATCATTTAATGGCCCTAGTTTAAGTTAGACAGAGGTCAAAACTGATTAATATGTCATTGGCCGTTTAGATACATTCAGCACAGCACCGCCCTGTGCAAACATGTGCCCCGTTGGTAAACAAAGCTTAGACATTAGTGCACACACACCCCTGAAAGGACAGCTCACCATGGGGGTGCACTGTGCAAACAGGTGCACCTAAGCTGAAGTAAGCTTTGAAGTCATTGGACACACCCTCCCCTGATGTCAGCTACCTTCTCTGTAAACATCAACATAGTTCTCTGCCTACACGGAGGGGATATGCGGACATGATTACCCCTTTATGCTATTCAGTAACTCCACCTCATTTGCACAAGGATCCATGTTCACAGCCTGGAAACTACACACTTTATAGCCCTATCACATTAGCAACAGTACCAATGCACCACTGTAGATATTCCATGCAGGGTTCTGTAATACATCTTTGTCACATAATATTAATTTTGTTTTTTCTATTTTTTTTTTTTATAAAGCATGTTTTCACACTGCAGCACACCACACAAACATGCCCAGATTATTAAAAAAATAAAATTACTTTAACGTATTTCCTTTAATTGTTCAGACACATGGAGGATAGTTGCACTCATATCTGTATGTGGTATGCCATTTCTGTCCATCTATCTACATTTTTTAACCCTTTTGTCTGTCTAAATTCCTGCACATGGAATTTTTCTATGTACACTATGGACACTGACATGGGGTCTGGAGAGCTGCTTATCTGTTTGCTGGATCACTCTTCCTGCCTCATTTGATTGAGATTCACCTGCTTATGAGCTGATTTGCATGCCATGGAACTTCCCATGTTGGTGTATACACCCTGCCCAGCAGTGCTTACTGAATCTAAACCCTGCTTGCTTTCATGTAAGCAGTGCAACACGATACCTACATGGTAAAAAAGACAGTGTAGGCTTTATTAAATTTCCCCCATGGACTTTTAACATTCCAGTTTTTGAGTCTGTTTTACACTATGAATTCTTCTATTCCTATTACTCTAGCACTTCAGTTTTACAGAGCAAATTGTAGCATTTTAGTGCTGTAACTAGGTATGAGGTGCAGCTGATTACAATAACAAATCCTGTGAACGAGCATAATTGCATAGGAACATTACACAGACCTACCAATAATCATTAAACCATGGCTCTCTAAAGCAGAGAACATTAGTTGTTAAGACACAAACGTGTTTGTTATGAAGAGACAGCAAACAATCAGTCTAGCTCTGATCAACTTCACAATATAACCAAACCTGTTTTCTTGCTCACACTGTTTTCTATAAGAAACCAGCATATGGTCTATCCAGACACAGTCTACCAGTATCAGCAAGATGGTTACACTAGAATTTGTCAACTTGGTCAATAATAAAGCTACCTTAAATAATAAATAAAACAAGAACATGTTTTCTTAAATTCTTAATCACATTGTTGTTTTTGTAAATGCATATTAAACAGCAAGCTCTGACTATTGTATGATGCTGATTTTTAACAAGCAGTGGAAAATTCCCCACCACTCAACAGAATAAAATAAAGCAAATGGATTCCCTTTACTGCTATAAAATAAGTTGTTGTCAGAAGTGAGCCTAGCGTTCTAGGACAGTGGCATTTTGCTACTCTATATGACTAAAATGCCCATACTCTATCCATTATTATAAGTTCTTTTGTGTAATGTGTATGCAATTGCAACAAAAAGCAAAGACAGACAAAATAAAAGGCAAAAAAATGTAGACAGCAGCTATCTATTTACAGGTAATGTAGCAAGACAGGTGCACAGACAGCAAAATACTGACAAAATGCATTCAAATGTTTTAAGTGTACAGCCAGCTGAATTGTATAAAGTATTTATTTTTCATATGAACTCTTGAAGTATGCTTTGCTCGATTCTAATCACAAAAAAAAAACAAAAATAAGCACACGACAATTTTAAACCTTAGAACCAGTTTCCTTTAATGTGCAGAACATGAAATGATCTACTTCAGAAGCAGATGTAACTTCCTTATGACAATAATGGAGGAATTGAGCATATTTTTGTGCCACTGTACAAGAATCTTCATCACTTATTTTTTCTGCATTGTTTTTTCTTCTTGTTTGCCATGCAACTGCGAGAAATAAATCTTTATTTGTTGTGTTTTGAGTTAAAATAAAAGCACATAATTAAAAAAATCTGCTGTTCCAGTTTTGAACATTTTCCTAAAAGTAGGTTCATTACTGATCTTGTATAATTCTACTGTTAATTCTTATTTTTTTTCTTAAATGTCACGGTTATCAAATTTTTCTCAACAGTTATTCACAACTTTTAAAGAACCCTTCAATATTGTATACAAACAGCAACAACTCATATGATGGGAGAAAAAAATATATATTGTTTACTGAAGGACTACAGTGAAAGAAAACAGTTGAGCATAAGTTGCTTAAGTCATATTAAACTATGTTACACTTAAAATACAGACAGACATGGTATAACAGCTTACAGATCTGATATGAAATACATTATACTGTAATAAAAGTTTGAGGCACACTCAAAGCGTATTGATACAATAAAGCAAATGGTTTCTATTCTAGGGCACACAATAGAAATTTACAGTGAGACCACAGAGAAATGAGTTATAACTCACAGATAACAAGATGATCATCAGAACAGGATCTGTCATTCCACTTTCCTGTACTTTGTATTTCTACACAGTCTTCAGCATGTTTATGATCATTTGGTTCGCCAGGATTCCATTTTGAATATTTTATTGGATTCCCATCTAAATATACAAATTTACCTTCTGTCTTTTCATCTGACATTGCAAGCCAAGCTTCTTTGTTAACCTTCTTTACAATTTCTTCCAAAGCTTTGTTTTCAGCTTCGTTGATTGGAACAGCCAGACGTGAACCAACACGTGCACATTCTGACTTGGCATTTGCAAAGTTTGATATTGTTCCTCCAGTAAAAAATGTTTTGGCTCCAACTTTCCAGCTTTTACTTAGTAGCTGTAAAACTAAGAATATATAAATTCCATTAAATTTGTAAACTGTAACATATATTTATAAAAGATTCCTATGTTTGCTTTCTTCAATCTCTGTTGGAATGACTACAACTCTGAACAAGATGGTTAATCAAACATTGGTTCCTTAATTACCTCTGAAATGAGCATCCTGTGGTTAGAAGTTCTTATCCAATTAAATAAAGAAATTGGTAAATAATATACCAAACATTTAGTATATCTCCCCCATACATGAATACATTGAGGAGTTTTTGAGATAGCAAATCTTCTTGCTACAAAGTATAAACATTATTTTAACCTTCACATTCTCTAACATCTAAACATTCAGTACTTCATGAAGGTTCAATGTTCGATGTGATAAATATAATAATTTCAAGGACTCAATGACATCACCTAGGAGTTTGTGCCAGAAAGACATATATAACGTATACCATTCCCATAACATTTATCTAACTACACATTAAATGACATATATAATGCATACGGTTCCCATACCAATCATCTAACTGCACATTAAATGACATATATAATGCATATCGCTCCCATACCAACTAACTGCATGTTAAATGACATATATAATACATTCCGTTCCCATGCCAACTATCCAACTGCATGTTAATTGTTGGTAATACCACTTGTCTGTCAGCTGGAGTGAATTCCAGATCTTACCTGCCTTGTATTTAAAACATTTGCTCTTAATCAGAAAAGATCTGTTGAATAAAAGCTGAACTAAGCATTGCTGTGCTAAATATAGGTTCAGTGAGAAGACACATCTTGGAAGTGGATGACAAGATGGAAAGGAAGAGACAGGGCATCTCATGTATCCAGGAGACAAGGTGGAAAGGCAGTGCAGCAAAGTCACTTGGTTTGCAATTCTGAGTGGGGGGGGGTAGACTAGAAATGGTATGGGAATTGTGGTGAGGAAGAGTCTTCTAAAGGCAGGGAAGTATGTCAACAGAATTAATGATCGACTCCTGGCAATAAGACCCTAGTGTAAAGACACAATCTCTGCTTATTCCCCACAGCAGGGTTGAGATGGTGAGGACAAGAGTGTTTTTAGGTTTACTAACTTACAAGATAAAGTTGGACAAAATGAATTGATTTTTATAATGAGGGAATGGAATGCTCATATTGAGACAGACAGATAGAACAGGATATGAGGACTGCCATGGTCCACTTAGACAAAAGGAATAAAGAAGGCGAGGTCATTCTAGAATTCTGCCTGGCAAGTGGCTTTATGGTGGCCAACACATGGTTCACTAAAAGAGACAGTCATAAGAACACATATAAGTGTGGTCAATGTGCAACCTAGGTAGACTTCCTCCTAATAAGGCAAAGTCAATGCAGACTAGGATGTAGATCTAGAATTTGACTGGAGAGAAAGCACAGGCGTTCAAGGAAATACTGAGGTCTCTAGCACCTCTGGAAGAAGAGGAAATAGCTAGAGTTAAACGCTAACAAATCCAAAATTTTAATCTTCCTTCTCTCAAAATCCTTCTCTTTCGACAAAACCTCTTTCCAAATTCCAAGCCAAAATAACTCTCCTATTGAAGTCACCCCCCATGCAAAGTTACTAGGTGTAACTATAGATGAACACCTAAAATTCAACAACCATGTACTCCTAAACATCAAAAAACACACCAAAAACTGGGTGTACTTTATAGGAATAACCTCTTTCTCTCACCTCTTACGAGACATACTCTCAGTCTGCTTACCTCCTCCCCTCCCTGATGTATGGCACCCCCTTTCTAACCAACTTATCTGCATTTATTATATCCAAATTAGAAAACTGTTATAACAAAATCTCCAAATTTGCCACTAACTCCAAAACCTCCTCCCATCATTGCCTTACCCTTAACTCGTTAAACTGGCTAGAACTTCCAAATTATCTGGACTTCCACCAACTCACCACTTCTCAGAAATTATTCTTCAACCCCACCAAATGCCCTGCTCTAAAAATCATTCTAGTCCCCTATGTGCCAAACAGAACTCTAAGATCTGTACAACAAAACCTAATATCTGTACATAAACCCAACTGACCTCCAGGACAACTTCTCTCTTTTTCCTTAGCCAAAAAATGGAATTCTCTCTTTCCTTTCCTAAAAATAATGGAAGATATGACAAGCTTTAAAACGCAGCTTCATTCTTACCTCTCCTCAATTCGGAAATGCACCTGCATTTTTCCAACCTAGCAAGCTCTCCACCTCCCCTTTCTCCCTTCCAGTTCCCTACTGTACCCCTAATCACCTTCTGCCAATGCTTCAATCCTGCACTCTAACTAATTCCTAAACTTGATGGAATATTTGCACCCAAGTGTCTATCACCTTGGGGTTCTACTTCTCTAATGCCAACTTCTTATAATCAGAAATGTTCTTCCCATGTCAAGATTGTAAATATACCTTTCTTTATTGTAAATACTCTAGTATTTGTATTAAGCAGAAGTTGTAAACTGTATCTAGCTTTTTTACTTTTTCATAGATTCATAGATTCATAGATTCTTACTAAGCTAACTGCCCTTGCAAGCCAATTTAAGCTTAGCCAATTATCCCTTGTGAGACTCAAACCCTGCACCTTGGTTTGTTTGGGCAAACACCTTAACAACCACCCCTCCCCCCCCCTTGTATCATAAATCTTTACTGCATTTTGCTTGTTGGAGCGTTTCTCCCAGGGCCTCCACTGAAAATGGGTACACTGGGCCCAGTGAACCTTCCCTGTCAACAAACTGGAAATAAATAAATAAATACGATATGTGGCTGAACAAGGTATGGAAATAAGGTACAGAAGGAAAGCTGGTGGTGAAATGCACAAACTCATCCAGAAAGTTATCAAACTAAAAGAGGAGTGCAAGAATGAGTGGGAGATAAAAAAGATGGACCAGGCTAAGAAAGAATACTGCCTGGCTGAGAACAAGGCTAAGACAGCAGTTGCAATGGCAGAAAACACAACACCATACAAACTCTATCAGCTTTTGGAAAGTGCAAATGATGCAAAGACACTCTATCAAGTTGCAAGGTGAAAACAGAAAGATAAATAAGACATTAATCAGACACCATTCATAAGTGGATGCATAAGGGATTCCAGCAACAAGCTGCTCACCGGTCCACAGGATATCAAAGTTAGATAGAAGGAGTACGTCCAGCAGCTTCTGAATGAAAATAAAACTCTCATAAACTGTACTGTGTCATGCACAGCATGTAATGAGAGAAAGAAAACCCCATCCTAGAAGAAGTAACAACAGCACTTAGGAAAAGTAAGTCATGGAAAGCAACAGGCTCTGATGAAGTCACAGCAGGTCTGATAAAGATGTTGGGTGAATAAGGGGAGAAATGGCTCGTGAAGATACGCATTGCCACATAGAGAGAACAGAGGTATAGCTAGGCAGAGATGAAGAAAAGTAGAAGATGATTTGAAAAACGGGATTAAGGAGAGACAGGAAGAAAGCAAGAGGAAATAATATCCAGACGAAAGATGGACTGCATGAGAGAAGACCTGAAACAGTTAGGCATTACTGTCAAAGAAGGTTGGAGAGTGGCGCTGAATGGAAAGTGGTGGCGTCAGCTGATGCTACATCCATACCTTATGCTGTAGAAAAATGGGAAAAGGGGGGCTGTTGTTGTTGATGATAATGGTGATGATGAAGATGATTTTCTTAATCAGAGACTTGGTAACTGGTAATTCAACAAGGAGATAGTCACTCCTTGTATCTTTCAGATAGAATGAAAAATAAATGTCAAATATGGATGCCACTAGCTCATTTGTGTGGCATATAAATAAAAGTCACCTCACCCTTTACTAATCTATAATATACACAGTATAAGTTTAGAACATTTGTTTATACTGTGAATGACATACCATGGGTATCTGTCTCTACCTTTTCAGACAGTAAATGCTCATTTGTCCACACAATAAAATATAGGTCTAATCTGTGATTTGTATAAAAGAATCAGAAGCTTTTTGTCTATACTACTAACACAATGGAGAATGTCACTCATAATACCACAATAACACTGCATAGCAGCTATAATATGGTAATTAAATCAAAACTTGTCATCAAAAATGACATCCAGGCCCTTTATTGTTCTGGATTCACTTACCATTTCCCGATGTATTGCATAAGGGCAACTGTCATTCCCATATCCAAACTTGAAGCACTACATAACTGTTCATGTTAAAAAATGAATTGTTATTTGGCCAGCTGTTAAGTATATTCAAAACCTATGTAAGACTCCATGCTCTTTAACATTTCTCATTATATCTTCAAATGTGATGTTATCTGCAAACTTGCTAATTCAGATACCCTCACCTAATGGAAAAGAGGACATAAACAAACCAACAAAGAATGATCCCATTCAAAAGTCTGGAGAAATCCACATTAACTGTTCTTTCATCTGACAATAATTTATTCCAGCTCTTACTCATCTTCATCTGATCCTTAACCACTGCTGCACGCAGTTGACAACTATGATAATAAGTGAAATAAAGCTGCTACAGATTGGTGTAGATATTTTGCATGCACTATACCCATTGGCACTTTAAGATTAACATAAAGCATTACCAGTTTAAGAGTGTATGTACCCCATAATGTATTGCACTTCTGAGCTTAGTCCCTGTGTACGTACGTGTTCAAGATGACTAAAGTGTTACCATCATTTCTACTCAGCTGCCATTTTGTACAGCATAAATGTTACTTGTTTGACTAAATGCTGGAGTACTCTGACATCTCTGACATTGTCATTTATTATTACTGGTAAACAGAGGAAAGGCACTTGTTTGACTAAATGCTGGAGTACTCTGACATCTCTGACATTCTCATTTATTATTACTGGTAAACAAAGGAAAGGCACTTGTTTGACTAAATGCTGGTGTATCCTGACATCTCTGGCATCGCCATTTATTATTACTGGTAAACAGAGGAAAGGCACTTGTTTGACTAAATGCTGGTGTATCCTGACATCTCTGGCATTGCCATTTATTATTACTGGTAAACAGAGGAAAGGCACTTGTTTGACTAAATGCTGGTGTTTTCTGACATCTCTGGCATTGCCATTTATTATTACTGATATGCAGAGATGCATGTCATGATGATTAAATAGCTGCTGATGTTCAAACATGCCTTGGCTGGAATAATCTTTCTATGAGTAACCAAGTCAGAAGTTCTTAAAAAATCAAGAGGAAATCATGTCAGTAGGTCTTGCTACTTCAGAAGAGTCCAGAATGGTTTGATAAAATACCAATGTATTACTTAAACAGGAACAGTCAGATATAAAACTATGTTGTAAAACATTAATTGTTTGTACAATTTATGAAAGCATAAAAGTATAACTCTTCTAAAACCTTTATTACAAGAATAATTACATTTATAGCACCATAATCAGCTACCACACCAGAGTTACCACCCTTTAGTTACAGGAATAATTATGGACTTTTGAGATAACTGGGATATATCCAGTTAGTAGAGTTAACTGAAACAAGCAAGTTAAACATTGACCTAAAACATGAATGCCATTGGTCAAAAAGTAATTATCCAGGCCATACAGACCTGCAGCTATATTTGGATTGTGTATTCTTTACTGCTGTTTCCACTTCTGCTATAGTGATATCTCTCTTCCTCTCTCTCACTTTGTATGTGTATATATATATATATATATATATATATATAGAGAGAGAGAGAGAGAGAGAGAGAGAAGAGAGAGAGAGAGAGTGAGTGAGAGAGAGTGAGAGAGAAAGAGAGGGAGAGAGAGTGAGTGAGAGAGAGTGAGAGACAGAGATATTATGGCACTTTTCCCAATAATTCATTGTAATAAAAAAGCCCTGATATTGGAGAATTTATTAAGAATTTTTTTTTGATAAAAAATATTAGCAGTTTTACCCAAGTCCATAATAACTGTTTTGTCAATATTTAAACTTATGTCACAAGTGCTTGACTTGCTATACTGTCTCACGTGTTAATATAATGCGTGATTATTATCTTGCCTGTGACATGAGTCTCAGTTCATAATGTGCCTTTGATATTCTGTTGGAATTTCTTAACTGTCTGCTAGAGTATGCATGTTTATTTTTAATCTGTTCAGATAGAAACCGTGTATAAATACACCAAAAAATGCTTTTTTAATATGTCGTCTGTGTAATAATCTAGACTGCTAGGAATACTAATAAACAGTGAGAAATGTTAAATACCATGCCTGAAACAAGAATGTCAATATTTTGTGGCCTATTTGTTTCTAAGACAACACGAAATGCTATGCATATTGATGTTCATTACTTTTGCAAGTAAAACATTTTGTTTTCAAAGGGAAAGAAATATAACAGTTTAACCGCTATCCATTATGACCACACATCCTAGCACCCTCTCTACAGAGCACTTCAACATGAAATATTTTTTACTGTAACCCAAAGAAACGTTCTGTTATACCTGAACTGTGTATTTTGTTATGCAGGTAGTTCTACTCCCATTCTCTGCTGTTACAGGGGAACTGCCAAAAAACAGATTGCAACTTTCTGTACTTTCAAGTAATGGTTTGCTTTGAGACTCAATAGTTTTAGCCATAAATACATTACTTCTTTAGATGATCAATGTATCCTAGAAAGTACTTATTGTACCATCCTGTTTGTATGTGTTTGTGAATGATATCATTTTCAGCTGCAGGCCATCCCACAATGACAAGGGTAAATACAATGTATGTGCAGACAGTTGAGTACAGCCAATGAACCAGTGTGTTCTTGGAGGATGGGAGGAAACCTAAGTACCTGGAGAAAAACATGCAGACAAGAGTAAACATTGGAAAATTCTACACAGCTGATGTAAAAGAGGATGGGGCCACAGACATTGGAGATGACATACAGAGATCTTGCCATTGAAGTTGATAACATCAGGCAGATCGTGTCACTCTTCAGACAGAGATTCGGACTATCCTCAACACTGGTGGAACCTGAAATGTTTAACTTCTATGTTTTAGGCTGTGTTTAAGCCTGTTAAATCCAAGCATTCAAATAACTGACTTGTATTTCCATTTGAGAGTGTATAGAGATGGTGGTTGCCAAACAAAAGGTTGATAACCACATGATTCTAAAATACCTTTAAGGAATCTCCTTGTTCTCTTTTTTGAAACAGTTTATTTTATTTTATTTTATTTATTTATTTTGCAATCTTGAATGGAGAGACAGGGGAATTAAAAAATGTTAATTTTAAATCATCACAATGTACACCAAAGACTTAAAGGAATATCTAAAATGATTTTATGTCTTGCCTACTTTCCCCACTTCAGTCCGCTTACAGCTCACATGCAGTTACTTTTGTGACTAAAGAAGTTAACTTATGATTGCACTTATCATAGATGTTAGTGACTGAATGTTACCTATGACTGTGCCCTTTGGTGCATGTAAAGATGCACTGATGTTAGACACATGAATACATGTTTATCAGTGTAAGAGAACGGGTCCCCTACACATGGTCGACATTTCAGAGTGTCAAAGACCATATGGCCAAGAACATATGATCGACATTCGAAATGTCGACCATGCAATAAAATAAAAAAACACAAAAACAACTTTCCTTCACACTGCTAGCAGAGGGGCTCTGCCCCCCTGCACCCCTGTGGGGGGGGGCTCTGCCACCACACCCCCTTGTAACTTAAATATACCAACTCCAAGATCACACTACAGTACAGAAGATGGAAATCTTTCCATTCTGCACTGTTTGGAGATGCCAGTTCCGCATGGTCAACATTTCAAATGTCAATCGTATAGTCTCGGCCATATGGTCTTCGACATTCTGAAATGTCGACCATGTGTGGGGGACCCAAGAGAACAGGTAGAGTATGAAGTCATTATGGAACAGTCTTTCCTCAATGGTAATTGATGTTTGGTTTTACATCATGAATAAAACCAATAAAGATGATGATGATGGAGAAAGGACACAAGCATGCATAGGTGTTGTATAAAAATTACCAGAGTTAGTTTCTGCCAGCGCAGTCAACTACTGTGGTTGAAAGCTATAAAGACTGAATGACTAAATGTTTTGATTTAGGTTTGAAAAACATGCTGCAGCAATGGAGAATTGAGAGTCATGCTTATAGACACCTACTTATTTCTGAAGTACCTGTTACAGGCTTGTTTGTAGTTCAAGATGTGGAAGCATAACTATGTTTGAATAGATGACAAACTGGCAATACCTGGCTTCTAAGTTTGCTGAAAGTCTTTGTTCAGCAGTCGATGGCTGTGAGACCACAAAGAACAAAATGGGTATTAAATTATGCAAGCAGTTATTTGGTGAATGTTGGCTTAAATATTGATGGTAATATAATATGGTATGTAGCAGCAGGTAATGTTGTGAGGGGTAACACAGATGATATATATTTTCTTGGATTTTAAGCATGTAATTTTTTGTGTATTTCATTGAATGTGTAGAATTTAAAATGTTTTGAAATAATATTGAACTGTTTACTGTTGCCATGTTTAGTTATAAGCTGCAATTTCTCTGCATGGAATGGAACTGTGTATTTTGGCAGACTGCATTTGTCTTTGAATTTTGTATAACCTCACTGGGGTGTACTAAACTTCAGATGCTGCTGTTTTGTTTTTCATACTTTTTGTCTTAGACTAAAATCCTGAGTATCCTCTCTGGAGTATACTGAACCAGAGTTGCTGCTGTCCTTTTCTTTATCTTTGTCTAGGACTGTTATTTGTACTTGGGAAATTCAAACTTGTGAAACTTGCATACATCAAAAGCACCACTGTTGCTGATTCAGGGTCTGTAACTGCTACTCCTCCTATTATTTTGTGGCAGTGGTGGGATTCCAGTGCCATCCACCCATCACATTTTTGATAACAGTGGGGTGGAACTGAAGGTCTGCACTATTTCTCTCAGGATATTTTGACTGATGTTGGTTCCTTAATACTACTGCAGCTGACTGGAAAAAAAATCAGGCAGAGTCAGACAAAGCACAACAATAATGATCTCCAGAATTAAGAAAGATGGTGTTTCTCATCACAGCCAGCCCATAACTGTATACCTTGCTTGCCCAATTAGGCCCAGTATTCACTAAAAATGAATATGGGGGAGATAGCACGAGGGCTAGAACTCATTAAACATCCTTCTTGCTGCAGCATGGACTGCAAGAAGACTGCGTAGTGGTAAGCTGTGGCTGCAGAGAAATAACTGAAAACAGAATACTTATTAGTAGTGCTTATGTCTTTATAAGGCTCGCCACAATTTATTTATTTATTATTTATTTATTTCCAGTTTGATAACCGGGGAAGTCCACTGGGCTCGAGGGCCCATTTTCAGTGGAGGCCCGTGGAGAAAAGCTCCAATCATAAACATATTACACACTTTAAGCTACATATTACAATGAAATTGCACCTTTAAACAATTTACAAATAGGAAAAATACAAATTTTTATACAGATTGTATTAATAGTACAGAAACAAATATATATAGTTTCATTTTAAGTTTCAGATGAATGATACATTTTATGTAAATAGTGAAAGTTACAGTTGCAAGAAGAGGCATGTAGTCAGAGGGAAGTGAAGATATAAGAGAATTTACATAGAGTTTACAGTGGGGCGAAGATGAAGAAAGTAGAAGGTGGGGGATAAAGAGAGTTAGAAGAAAGAGGGGCAGGAGGGAGGTAATTACAAGGGGAAGTGAAAGGATTTAGGTAGGAAGTATACAATTACCTTTCAAGTTTAGTGAGAGGTGATTTATGGAGTAGAGATTTAAATTTTTCTGGATTTGTAGTGGATTTTAGCAGGGGAGGGAGCAGGTTTCATTTCCTTGCTATAGTATAAGAAAATAGAAGGTGGCCAGGGGGACGTTTAGGTTTTTGCACTGTGAGAAGATTTTGGTGGGCTGATCTTAGAGGTCTGAAAGGAGTGTAGAAAGGCAAGATGTTAGAAAGTGCAGGGCAAGCGGAGGGTTTAAAAATGAGTTTGTGTGCAGTAGTACGTTGGAGGTAGCCAAGATGATTAGTAAGTTCAAGCCATTGAAGAGAATGAAGGGAGATGCGATGGTGAGATGAATGCTTTGAGTTATTAGCAAATTTAGTAATTTTGTTGTAGCAACTTTCTAGTTTTGAGGAGATAGAAGATGAGAGGTTAGTTAGAAGGGGAGCACCATACAATAGAGAAGGTAGAAGGAAGGTGGAGGCGAGGGTTTGTCTAGTGGCTAAAGAAAGAAAGGGGGCATTTCTATAAAGCATGCCGAGCTTCTGATGTGTTTTTTTTATGTTTAGTTGAATATGATTATTAAATTTCAGTTGTTCATCAAAGGTAGCACCCAGAAGTTTGGCACTAGAAACAACTTCTATTGAGGAGTGAGAGAGGCCGGTGATCTTGAATGAGAGCTTATCAAGTGGGAGAGATTTAGAGGGGGAGAAAATAATGATATGGGATTTGTTGGCATTTAGGGAGAGATGGTTTTGAAGCATCCAATTCTCAGTGGTTGTGAAGGCTAATTGTGTTTTGGCCTGGTGTTCGGGAAGAGTAGGGTCTGAGCAGACTAGACTAGAGTCCACGCATAATGTAATGACAAAAAAGAGAAGTAATGGGGAAGCCTTAAAGTGTCATCATACATGTGTGCTAATCTATTTTTTGACCAAAATAAAGAGAAAAAATATTGCACATCAACAGAATTCTCTTCCACATACCACCCTAACCCTACAATGGTCATCCCTAACCCCCAGTAATCTAACTTTTGCTGCCATAAATGTTAGAAGCATAAGAAAAAGAATTGCTGAACTACATGCCAAAAATACCCAACATAAGCCTGATATTATCGCTGTAACTGAAAATTGGCTTAAACCCAGAATAAATGATTCCAAAATTGTACCTACTGGGTATACTATCATCCGTAATGACTGTATAAATAGGAAATGAAAGGTGATGGTATTGCTTTAATTTTTCCCAACAACTACCACATTCCCCTTACAATAAACCAGTACCAAAATTAAATTCAGCAGAGCTTCTTATTGTTTTCCTGAAATTAAACAATTATAAACAAATATTTTTTATTGTTCTTTATATCCCTTCTGGTGACAATACTGCTATACTGGAAGACATCCTGCATTGGATATCCATAACAACTCCACAAAAAAAAAAATAAAATAAAAAAAACTACTAGGTGATGTGAATGTCAGTTGGACATAAACTCTTAATTCCCCTACATCTAGCATGAATTTATTCAGTTTCACACAACTAATTAATAGCCCTACACATTATAGCAACACTCAAATTCCCTATTAGACTAGATCCAAGTATCAGACCCAAGCAAATACATCAGTACAGGTACAATATCTAACTGTTTCGGTGATCATCTCCAAATCTATACAACCAGACATCTCACACAGCCACTTAAACAGCATGTTTATAAAACAACACGCAACCTTTCCAAGTTTAACACAGATATGTTCATTACTACCCTATCATCTATTAACAGGAACTTCCTAAAAATCCTCTCCTTAGATGATGCTGTAAATTAAGTCAATACAAATTTTCTGAATATCCTAAAAAGCCTTGAAACTCCTGCAAGGAGAAGAATAAAAACAAATAATGCAATTTGGCTATACCAAAAAGAGTAGAATGCTAATGCATGATAGAAAAAAAACATGCAAAGAATGGCAAAAATATAGAACACCACAACATTTAGAAAACTTCAGAATACTTTGCAATCATACTAAAAAGCAAATTAATGAAGACAAAAATGATACTACAATAACCTTCAGAATAATAGTAAGCACAACCCTAAAAAGTTCTGGGCAGCCATTAAAGAACTCTTGTATCCTGGCCAAAATTTCAACCCTAACCCCTCTCTCAATAACTCATCACTTGAAACCACAATATAATTTGACTTTTATTTCATAGATACTACAGCATCTCTTCCAAGGATTTCCCGACATCTAGCCCTAACCCTGCCCAATAGCCACATATCACCACATCCACTTTCACCTCCAAACTTGTGACCACATCCCATATAAAAATACTCTTAAACAAAATCAAACCATGCTCTACTTCAGCTTATGACTTGCCAAGTCAGCACCTTAAAATACCCACCGATAGCATTATGTATTCTGTCACAGTCCTTATAAATAGGTTAGTACAGGAATCCCACATTCCCTGTCACTGGAAAAAGTAACACATTATCCTTCTATACAAAGGATGAAATTCAACGGACAGTACTATTTTAGACATATAGCAATCTTATTCCCCTTAACAAAATATTTGAAAATGTATTCGAAAACAATTGCTAAACTATCTCTTGCAGGAAGTTAACTCTTATCCCTCAATCAGCATGGCTTCTGTCCTTCCCATACTGCTAACTAACCTATATAGATACTGTCACTAAAGCTAGAGATAACAGCAACTGAGTCTCTTCCTTATTTCCAGACTTGTCTAAAGCTTTTGATACAGTTTGTCACAAGAAACTTCTACTTCAAATGCCCTTATTAAGTCTGTCTCAGCCCACCCTTCTAGGGTTCAAAAGCTACCTGTCTAATAGGTATCAGTCAGTAAAATGGCACTCCACCCTCTCTCCATAGCTCCCATTCATCACTAGTGTACCATAAAGCATTATCCTTGGTCCCCTCCTCTGTAGCATTCTCACCAACACCCTCCAAACATCCACAGAGCAGGCCTCCCTAATACAGTATGCAGATGACTCCACACTCATTTGCATATCTGACAACATGGCACACCTCCAAAAAATTACTCAGAAGCTTAAACAGCCATTGAAACGTGGCTTTGTAACTCACAATTCATGTGCATCCCTAACAAAACAAAACTACTTTTTCCCTAAATCCATCTCTCACAAAAAGCAACATTTAAAGTCCTAAACAACTATAACTACACTTTCCAATACTTACCTCCTCACCATACTTCCTTATAGCATTTCCAGCCTTACTAATCTTCAGGCATCACAAAAATCTAAACTTGAACAATGCAATTACACAGTTGCTAAAATTGCAGTGAATACTCCTTTCAGAACCCAACACTGTATAACACTAAAAAGCCTAAATTGGTTAGAATTACCCATCAACTAGTATATACACAGTGTCGTACCACCTATAAAATTATACAGCATCCATCTGCTTATCAACCACTTAATAGCATTCTATATAATTATGTTCCCAATCTGTCATTACGATCCAGTGACCAAAAACTTATGATTGTCTACAAACCTATTAAACCTGCTGGACATTGTCTGTACTTGTGCCATGTTACTAAGGCCTGGAACTCTTTACCTGTATCCATCAGGTCAATACCCTCCATCCCACCCTTCAAGACCATTCTGAAAGACTTCCTAGCCAAGAGTTGGCTTTGTTCTTGCCCAACACCAGGATAAATTATACCTCTAAATGTGAACAAATGCCTATTCATACTTTACACTTCCTTACTCTCCCTTCTTCACTCACTTCCTTACTTCTACCAATTTCTCTTCCATGACTTTCTCTCTAAATACACCATAAGCCTGCTTTTCTCTCACTTCATACTCATGTTTGTATTATACTAACATATCTTTAATTTCTCTATAAACTGGCTAAAATTTCTCTAAATATTAGATCATTGTCATATAACTTATATCGATTCTTAACTGATGTTTTCATATTATGTTTAATTAGGTATAATTATTTAAACTACAGTTGTTTTTTGCATTATTTTTAAAGAGTTTAAAATTAGTGTTCTTAAAAAGTTTTGTAATACTTTGGATCCTTTCTCCCCAGGCCTACTCTGAAAATGGATTCCTACCCAGTCATACTTTCCTGGTAATTAAATGTAAATAAATAAATAAATGGCTGATAGCCTCTTCAACTGTGCAGGAATCCCAAGGTGGCTACATCACTGAATGGATAAAAATAAATAAAACCGCAGTTCAGATTAGCTAAAATGAAACTCTATTGCAAGATTAAAGTGAAGAGTAAACACTTCCTTGTACTAAACTGTTTTCATGAGCTGTAGACTTCTTCAAATAAATGTTAATGCTAGCTTAACAGTGTTTTAGCTGCATTTCTTAATTGAGCAGTACTAAGCTAAAGTAACATTCCATCAATATCAATATAAAGCAACCTCCCACCCCTAAGCAAATCAAATGTGCGATGCCTTTGTTAGGCAAGATGGGATGGGTGGGAAGGGAAGGGAGTGCAGGGAAAATATCAGGGCACTTGATCTTGGAAATGAATAAAATATGTGTATTAGTCAAAGTGGGGAGTCTATGCACTTTGATTCAGGTTCTAGGCTTCCATAAAGCAAGTGACTAAAAGAGTGGACCCTTGTGAGGGTTGCAAAAATTGTGTAGGTCTGTTTGGAGGGCATAGTGTGAGAGATGAGGAAAGATCCTAAGTGAACAAAATCCTGATTATAATGCCAAACTCACATCAACTGCTGAGATGTGAGAGTATGCAGTCTGTGTTAAGCTGAATTAAAACCACATAAACTACCAATATTACAGCATTAAAGTACTGGCATTAACTTTGATCTGAAGACATTTAGAGGTCTTCCTAAATATTTGGGATGAGTCCCCCTTAAATAAGAACACTGCTATCCTAGGTGATTTTAACTATACATAGATTACTTGGACCTATACCACCAATGTAGGATATAATCAAAAATTCTTAGATTTCATTAACAAAAAAAAAAACTTCCTGGACCAGATATTTAAGGAACCTACTAGAGGACAAAATATACTTGTCCTGGTCTTATCAAATTGGCATTTCTATTTACTATGCCCAAGTTATCTCCCTCAGTGGTCAGATCAGATCACAAACTAGTAACCTTCTCCATCAGATACTCCAAACCATCAAAAATGAATATCACAGAATTCAAGGGCTTCAAACATCCAAATCTCATACAATTCTATGATGAAGTCTTCAAGTTTAAGTGCAATGATACTGCAAAAAGCTATTCAGAAAAGTTCTATTTGCACTGGGGCAAATGTATTAATTTAGCAGTCCCAGCTATATCCAAGCCAAAAGTGAAGTCTAAAGTTAAGTGTTAAGTCAGGTAAAATAAGAATCAATGTCCAGCACTGCTATCCTGGTGGATGTTGCCACCTTCCTGGCTTATAACTTCAGTGCAACCTCCCCCCAGACACATCTATTCCAAACACACTTATTCCTGATGAAGTCAATCCATCAGCCAATACAAAAGAGAATGTAATGGAGGTACTCTTCAAAACAAAGAATACCATGGAGCCTGACAACATAATCGGTTATCAGATTAATAGCACTAAGCATCATACCTCTTAATTGTTCAAATTTTCACAGAATATCCAGATTTTTGTCTCATAGTTTTGGTCTGTTCCTCATAAAATTTGTGTTTTTTTTAATCAAATCACTGAGTAAATAATGACATATATGTGAGTTTCATACTTCATATCCTTCAGAAAATGCATGCTGACAAATCCTGTAATTCTAAAAATTTATAAAAGCAATACTTAAAATGTCCCTATTTTTGTGCCTTTTTACCTCCATTATTTTATGCAATGTTCAGATTTCTTGAAATAAGAGGTTGAGAGGTATGCAGTGTATGCATGCATTGTCAGGTCCACCCCTCAACCTCTTCAGCCTGGGCCTAGCAACTGGCTTTGTCCCATGGAAGTGGCACACAGCTGTTGTTATACCACTGCAACAAGATAGGCCCCCACTGCAGACCCCCAGGAATTGCAGACCCAGCAGTCTAACAAGTCTTATATATGCAGAGCCATGGAACATTTCATAACTGACTTAATTAACTATAATATCAAAAATCTTATTAAACTCAACCCTCAACAGTTTAGCTTTATCAAGAGTAGATTCTACCAAATGAATCTGGTAAACTTCTTTGAGGGAGTTACTTAAGCTATAGACTGTGGACAAGCTGTGCACTTAGTGTACCTTGGCCCAGTTAAGGCATTCAATGCCATTGCCTACCTGCAAATATAATAAGCACATTGAAGGAGCTCTAAATTGACCCATCGTTGGTTTGGTGGACAGCCAACTAGTTTAGAGATGGGAATCACACAGTAAGAGTAGGAAGTGCATCCTCTGAGAGTATGAAGATGACTGTGGATTTCCATAGGGATCTATGCTGGGACCTCTTGTGTTTGGCATCTCCTTCTCAGATCTCCACTTATAAAACAAGGACATTTGGTTAACAAAGTCAGAGGATGACTGTGGGAGTCATCAAGTCCTCCTTTGACATGCATGCACTCCAGCACATGCTTTCACATGTCAGTAGCTAAATGCCAGAAAGGGCAACACTGCAGCTTTTGGTAAACACCACCTTGCTCCAGCCTATAGCACAGATAATGCACCACTTCAAAATGAAAAGGCAGAGAGAGAGCTGGGCACATGGATGAATAGCTTCCCTGATATTTGACCATGTTGCAATAGTGGTTCAGAAATTACCTTGCACAGCTTATAGCAAAAAGTACTTCTTCCAGATCAAAAGAAATTCTCACATCCTTATACTCCATTTTGATTAAATCCATCATTGAGTACAATGTTCCCTTTGGGATGTACCTTACTAAGCATATTAAGCAATTTGAAAGACCCCATAGGTTTGCAACTAAAAAGATCAGGGGACTTAAAGATCTGGTAAAAATGGCCTAGCCCTGCTGTCCTTGAAATGAGATAAAAGGCCTAAGTGTAGGTACTGGCAATGCAGAAATAGCCTAGAGACGCATTTGCTTTGTAATGTCTTTGATCTTATGATCCTGATAAGCCTACTGACAAACCTGTGAGGAAGGCTAGGTTCTCAGGTGCAGAAAATGAGGTGTTCATCCAGGGCCTCTCCCTTCATAGCCAAAGGCTATTAAGCTTGGATTCTGTTGACCAGCCCTTCCTAGACCATCCATGGAAATATCTTGTGGTAGATGTTAATGGTGGTGGTGGCCAGAGCTGCTCATATGCAATTGTCTGAGAGAAGACTAGTGACATTATTCTTGCTACAGAACAATCTGTCCATTTAGCACCAGAATGTATGCCAATGGTTTGCGAGCTGTTGGTCAAGGCACTACTAACAACCAGATGAGTTTCTAGTCTCCCTCAGAGGCACTGGCACCTCAAATTGCTCACATGGTGTGATGCTGAATATCAGGGCAGAGGTTCAGCAAGCTCCAAGAATATCTTCTAAATACACTATAGGATAGACAATTCAAGTACATAAAGGAAAGGTTAAGGGTATTGAAGGAAAGCATTTATTATTAATGTTAATTGAGGGATGAATGGAAGCAAAGGTAAAATGGCATTAGGAATTCAAAGTAAACATAAATGTTAATGTTATCAAGGATTTGGGGGGAGTTTAAGTAGTTTTCTTTATTTACTAAAGTGATAACTAGTGGCATTATTAGGCTTTTTTTCTGTTTTTTCATTTGATTGTTATTTTTGGGTCAAAGTTAGTGTTTTAATTTCAAGTATATTTTTATTTATGGGGCATTACTTACTGAAAGTTCAGCAGTAGAAAAACTGAAAAGAATACTCTGCGATTGAGTAATGTTAAGTTAGAACACATTTTGTAAGCACTGGCTATCTCATGTTGACTACAGTTATACTGTATTAATTATAGTTCAAATAATGGCTGTACAGTTTGTGACGCCCGTGCCCTGTCCCAGCAATCAAGGATCCTCAATCCTCACCACTAACACCAGTGAGGGGCATCTCATATAGGAGGAAAGGATAACAAATACACACAGTAAAGTGCAATTTCCCTTAAGAGCACACAGAAATCACAGTCATTCTGGGCTGGTCACTCCCTTGCTCTCCAGGTCCCCAATAAGACTCCCCACTGGCACAGCTATAGGGTCCAGATCTCAGCCTAGTGGGCAAGCTAAAACTTCCAGCACCCTCTCTGTCCTACCATTGCTTCGTGTCCCTGCCCAAGTAGCTGACACACACACACACACACACACACACACACACACACACACACACACACACACACACACACACACAAACTTTGAGAAGAGTTTATACAACCACACAGACACTCCTTGGGAAGCTGGCACAGGTTCTCCAGCTGTGCCCCTTTTCTGCCCAGTCTAAATGTTTGTACCACTTGCCACCACCCACTAGTATTTATCAGCTACTCAAAGTCCCTTAAAAGGGTGTCCAATTACTACTGTGCAATATTATTATCCAATTGGTAGTATAGCTCACAGCTAAAGCTATTGGAGCGTTTTTGTACAATTTTACCAATGGCATACAAGTACTCTAAAGAGATTAAATTATCTCTACAAAAACAGCCACAGCTGAAAGGGTTTAAAAATATTTAATAACAAATAGTCAAAACACAAGACAATACTTTTTACTACACAGTGCTAGTCAAGAGTTCAGAGATCACAAATAAATACTTAAAATAATTCAGTAGTACAGTTCTGACATCACAGAAAAGCACTTAGTTCAATCTTTCTAGTTTCTAGCTATTCCTAAGAGAAAACACAAGTCTACGATAAACTTACATATAGAGCAAGGCAGTGCTGAGTTGGATAGTCAAGACAAAAATGTTTAATGCTCTCTGATTATCTCTGTTTTTAAAATCACATTCCTAGTTCACATTACTTCATTCTTCACACTTCCCTGGGTTCCCAGGCTAACAGGCTAAATTCTTTAGTAAGCTCACACCAGGTCAGGAAGCAAAGCCATTAAGGACATTTATGCATGCATATTCTGGCCATTAACTATGGCCTTAAAACAACAGCAAGAGTTCCTTCATCTAGACTGACCAGAGCTGAAGGGTCACAAATGCTTTATTTGGTCAGTAGAGTGCACTGTTGTTACATTTTTTCAGTTCTACATGTAACACTGTTTTTACCATTTAAGACAACAAGTCTGTGGTTCACACTAATATTTACAGATGACAGAATTATCTCCAAAATTCTATCTGGCTAGGCTGGCAACCTTCATCTATCTTCACCCAATCTTCACACAGGTAATCTGGTATAATAGGAGAGGTGCATCATGCATAAGGGCAGTTTGTAAGATGAAATCTGGCCCATAATAATTTTTTTCAGATTAAACAAACACAGACATACAATTTAGAGTGCAAATATATAAAAATAAGTAAATAAATAAATAAAATATCTACTGAAGAAGTGCCAGGTATGTACAGCTATTTCTCTACAGTAGCAGGTGTAAGTCCTGTACAACCTTTCCTCTTTGGTCTAGTTGTTAATGTTGTCTGAGTTATAGAGGAACATTAGAGATTCCACCTCCACAACCCTCTACATAACTTATTGTATTTCACTGTGTGGTATTTTATAGATATGATTACATTACCTCATTTACAAGTATATAGTAGTACTGGGCTTTACTTATACATTTTGCAGCACTTTGCTGTGTTCACAGGTGATGGTGATTCTCTATCTGACACCACCTCTGTAGAACTCCAACCTTTGAAATCAGAGGATTTAATGCCTTTTAGGGTGATGGTAGGCATAAGCTGGCTTAGTCAGGGGGCACAGTGTGTGTGCTGGTAACAGGGAATGTGATCAATGCATCCCCTACACAGTGCAGGGATACAAACTCAATGCCTGTAGACACTCAAAAGAAATACTCCATACTAGAATGACAGATTACTGGGGATATCATCAGTCAGGGGCATGCAGCACTCCATACTGAACACATATCAGGACCTGATGGGAGGAGGGAGCACACGGGTGGTAAGTAATGTGATTCAATTGAGACATGCTGTTAGCACTCACCTCTTGAAGTTGGTATGTTAAGAGGGACAGCCTAGTACACATGCAGTGCCATCATAGAGACACAGGGTAGTATTACCACAGCCAAGATGGTCAGGCTGGTGTGGGGTGTATAGGATGACCTCCTTGAGGGCATGTTATGCACATGTAATTCTTTTGATAGACAACCACCTTCTGGAATGTGCTCTGTCTTCTCAATGTCACCTGCTGAAAATGAGGTGCCATTCATGATGTTGTTCCACTTATATGTCTATGAATGAGGGATATCATGCTGATAGACAAAGTAAACCATGCTCATGCAGTGCTAGTACATTCACTGCTACAGCCATTGTGGAGGTGTCTACATACAGCAGAGGACATGCCCGGGATCATGGCGGTCACACTTCTCATGACAGATGGTGATCATAGTCATGCAGCACACCAACTAGCCAGGGTCATGGCGCATCATGTGCTACTCCTGGTAGAGGTAGCATCCATGGGTGGGTACGTACATGGAATGGGCAACCATCTACCATGCATGCCATGGACCTGTCTACTAGATTGGCATGCAGTGCTGCACATACTACTGAGGTTGTGTCCCAGCAAACAAAGAGTCATACCACAACTGTCCACATTATACCACATGCCTTTACTTCCTGAGACAGTGGACTTTCAAAGCACCTCTCCTATATTGGACTCATCCTCCCTTTATCACATCCATACACACACCTGCACTCTTATTTATATACCTCTCCCCTGCACTCATACATCTCCCTGTGAAAGGTATCTACACATTTGCTGCCTCTTCCACCTGTACAGATGTTGATAACTATAGCCTGCCATTAGTACATGGTTACTTGGGCTACCTGTATTTGATGCATACTGTGGCCAGCCTATACATGGGTGAGCATATTCTGGTGTTTGTTTTGCATGCATCAGTTCTAGTGTAGTGTATCTCCTTTACACTGCTTTGCTATAGGCCAAAACTATGTGCAAACCACTGTCTATTTGCCACTGCCACAGCATAATGCACCTGAATCCATCTGGCATGCTTATACTCTGCAGCTGGCTAGTCCACTGACTTCCCAACTGGCTCTGCCTTCACTGCCCAGTGTACTGCGGTGTACTGCGCTCCTCCTGCAGGTGGTCCTTGTGTGCTTTCTACCACCTAAGTATTGTATTGTGTAACATTGCACATACTGTAAATACTTTTGCACAGGTACTGGGATCATATTACAGGGTGCCACCTGATTAATCCAGACAGCAAAAGCCTGTCTTCAGCAGCCCAGCAGCATGCTCTATAAAGCTCTTTGTGAATGTGCAGAATTATTATCCTGTTTTTCCTTTGTAGATATCTGATGGATGTCATTGGCAAGGGTTCTGGAATATAGCTGGCATTGCTAGAGGAAATCACCCCTTGAAAAATAGTGAAAAAGGTCACAGGTGTGCAGCATGTGGCAAAAATATGAGGTGCATCACCCAGCAGGATAAAAGCACTCTCATTAAACTAAACAAACAACTCAGAGGACAAATAAAGTCTACCAAAGCCAAATATGAGGTAAGTTTGACCTCCCAGGGCAAGGACAACCACAAAGAATTATTTAGCTATATTCACAACCTCAAAGGCAATACACAATTGTGTGCAAAGCTCATTGTAAATGGAGCCACCTATACTGAGCCAGAAGATAGAACAAACCTCCTGGCTGATAAATTCAGCTCCAACGTTACAACTCTCTCCCTCTCAACCTTCCCTCAGGAAATATCATCAAATATAACTCCCCCTATTATCACTAGAGAACAGGTCCTTAATGCTCTCTCTAAGACCAAGAACACTGCATCACTGGGCCCAGACAATATCCCAGGATGTCTACTTAATAACATGAAACACAACCTATCAGGGCCTCTGGAATTACTATTTAGCTGTAGCCTCCAAACAGGCTTGGTGCCTCATGAATGGAGAAAGGAAACAGTCATTCCTCTGCGCAAAGGTGGGTCATCTACAGACCCTGGAAATTACAGACCCATAGGTCTCACTAGTTTTATATGTAAAGCCATGGGAATAATTATCATGGAGATGATCAGTAGAGATATAGTAAACCTCCAGACACTGGACCCAACCCGGTTTGGTTTCGTAAAGGGCAGATCATGCCTACTCAACCTGGAGGACTTCTATGAGAAGGTTACCAAAGCAATGGATGAGGGCAAAATCATTCACACTGCCTACCTTGACCTACTTTGACCTGGTCAGGGTATTTGACACAATACCCCACTCAGGCATTGTTGACAAACTGAAGAGGTTATGTACAAACCTGTATGTCACCAAATGGATAAACAACTGGCTCCCAAACAGGACCCAGGAAGTTAGAATTGGGAAGACCACCTCTTCAAAGAGGCCTGTGTCAAGTGGAGTCCCTCAGGGATTGGTCCTTGGACCACTCCTTTTTGGCATTTACTTATCAGAAGTCAAGGACAATGTCAGTGGTTTCTGGCTGAATAAATGTGCAGATGATTGCAAATTAGGAGCTGTCATTAAATCTCACACTGACACAAATGTTCTCCAGGAGGGGCTGACACAGACAAAAAACTGGTGTCAAAGTCATAGATTAAAACTAAATGCCAAGAAATGCAATGCATAATAGTATCCTTTGGGAAGTCATCCATCCCTGGTAACTATCATATAGACAACACACCCCTTAGAGATAACCCAGTAGTCAGGGACTTAGGGACACACATTGATAGCAATCTAGCCTTTGATCATCACATGTCTACAGTGGTGAGGAAATCATTCTATGTTTCACAACTTATAAACAAAGGTATGACATCTAAGTCCAAGGAAGTCATTGTTCCACTGTATTTGGCATTCATCAGACTGATCATTGAGTACAATGCCTCCTTTGGTATGTACCTAACCAGGTATAAAAAACAACTGGAATGTCCACAGAGGTTCCTCACTAAAAGAATACAGGGCATAAGTAATATGCCCTACGCAGACTGCCTCAAGGCCTTATCCCTGTATTCTGTCTCCTACAGGCTTTTGAGGAGAGATCTATGCCTGGTATACAGGGCATTGTCAGAGCCCACTCTGACGGTCCTCCTGCATATTCACAAAACAAACAGTACCAGAATTACCCATTCTAAAGACGTAAATCTTGCCTGTGATATAAATAGCACCTGCTGGAGAGATAGGCATGTATCCCACAGACTACCCCATCTATGGAACAGGCTCCCCATCCATGTGAAGCAGAGTTCCTCCCTAATACAATTCAAGTCCAACTTGGACAATTGGATGGGAAACTCGAAATTCATCCCTGGTTTGGCACCTATGTCTCTGATGGAAACAGGTAACTTGTAAATGGTTCATCTCCCAGGCCCATGCTTACACTTATTAAGGGTATCAGAACTTGTCAGAAATTTGGGATACATGGCTAGGCTTAAAAAGGCCCTTGTGGTCATTAACCTAGTAAATACCTATGAACCTAAAAGTCGTGTAAACTGGCTGGCTAGTCTGCCCACATGTTATAGATAATATCTGTGCATTACAGGCAACCTGGCAATTGATGGAGTGATACCCGTTTGGTTCACATACCTAGAACTGTAACTGGCTCATATAGCTGACTGTAGGAAAAATGGCCTGCATTGTGGGGATCACCCTAAATTATGCAATTTTGAACAAAGCAGGATGCATCAATTGAAGAAACAAGAATCACATTTCTCCATTCCCTATAGTGACTTTGGGCATGCAGATATCATGCCTCACTGAGAAGTTTTAAACATTAGTGTGAAACTGACAAATCTACAAAAAGAGGAAATGTTATGCTTCTTTAATAAGATGGTTTTGAAGAAGAATGGAAAATATTAAGTAATGGGTGTATAAGGTAATGCAACTTTAAGGGTACAGGAAACTATGCCTTTTAAAATAGATTGTAATAAGTATGGCAGTCTGGCGAAGAAAGGTATGGACAGAAAAAAAATACACAATTCTATTAGACAACTCTATTAAAAGTTTATGTAAGATGTTTTATTTATACAGAAAAAAGCAAAGAACACCTAAGGAAGGGACAATAACATCACAAAATGGATGGGGTTGAGTAGAAAAAGAATGAGGAAAGAGCTAGCCTAGTACACACCTATGAACCTATGAACTATTGCATCTGGAGTTATCCTTCTGCACACCTATGAACCTATGAACTAGTGAACCTGGTATTAGCTTAGTACACATCTATGAGCCTATGAACTAATGCAACTGAAGTTAGCTCTGTTAGCCTAGTACACAGCTATAGACCTATGAACCTATGAACTAACTGGATTTAGCCTTGACATACCTCTGGCTCTACAAACTAGTGCACCTGGAGTTAGCCTAGCACACACCTATGAACCATTGTGCTGATGGCTGCTCACCACAGCTGAATTTGTTTACACTACAGAAAACAGCTTAAATTAAATATTTCATTTTTTTCCTTAAGCAGCAAACTGCATTTGCATGCTGCTTTGTGGAGAACAAATGTCAAAGTCATTAGAAGAAAGACAGGAAGATTTTGATAGGAACATGTATGTAATCAATGGGTATACCTAGCAGTGACCAGACCAAGAAGTGCATTCAAGTGACACATTCGTCCTTCTCACATCTTCTTGAGACATTAGAAATGTAACTTATGGCACACATTATCAGGACTGTAGGCACTGCCAAATAATGGCGAAGAGGACAGACAATAGTTCACATGCTGTTAACAATACTGGGGATAGTTAATTTTCAAACAGCAACACGATATCACAAAATGTGTGTAAATATGTATTCACATCCCCCTTAAAATGATCATTTCACTCAATTTGAACCCTGCAACAGCTGTTTTCTTTTTCTAAACTCACTGCACTTGCACCTTATGCCACAGAGAAAGTTACATGACTGGTGCATTTTCTTCATTGAGTACTATCTAGAGTGCTGATGGTCACAGAATACTGCCAGACTTTTTTGTGCTACAGAAGGCAGCCTAAATTAAAATTTGTAGTTTTTTCATTAGGCAGTGAACTGCAGTTCATTGCTGGGGACTGCTGCCAGTCCAGAGTTCGCAATGCCAAATGCACAGAAACAATAACAAGAAATGAAAAGGAAAGAAAAGGCTACTGAAATACAGGAAACATTATAAAACAAGTAGTTAAAATGTAAAGTTTTGACATTTCTTTGACTTTGCTATGTTTCAGCATGAACATATGGTCATTAAACATCATTATGTTCCCACAAATACCACTCTGAATTAGACACTTGGTTCACCAGAGCATTCACAAGACACAGTTCAGATTCTTAACACTATGAGCCAAAGACATTATACTGTGAAGATAAAAATTGTTACCTATACTCGCTATATGATGTAGTATCAATTGACATTACAGGGGAAACAGAAAAAAATCCTGACCCTTGTCCTGTGTAATTTGCAGTAAGATGTGAGAATGGCTGTGATACTGGCAAAAGGGGAGATAAAAAATGAATACTACACCTCTTTGCTTCTCTTTATTTTATTAACATCATTCCCAGATTTATGCTTCTCTAAAAATAATGCTATGTGATTTGTCTTACAGTTTACATATGTTTCACTGAGTAATTTACTTCCTTAGGATTGCAGGCACAATTGAACTGAGAAGCAGAAACAAAGTTAGGAATATTCCTCTCTTAAGGCACTTAATGGTAGTCACAAAATTTCTTGTAAGTCTCATTTCCCTGACACAACCCGATGGATACTCCAGTAAGACTAATCATTCACACTTGCAAACACTTAGCAGGTAACATTTCTCAGTTCTCTTCCTTGCAGAGGATGGGCATGTGCATGCAGTTGTGTAGATCCTTTCACCATGTTTACATTCCCTGCACTTAGTGCAGATTTTTGAATTAACGAATGCCAATGAGTTCACATCTCATTTGCATATTCCCAGTGCTCACAGGGCTGAATCTGCACTATACCAAGGCAGTTGTGTATGCAAGGAAATGTGTATCATGGTAGGGGAGGCTGTTTATCCAGAGAGCTGCTTTCTGTTAATTGTTTGCAAAACATGTTTACAGTATAACAACTAACTTGATTCAAAGGTAAGTTGCTGTGTTTTTTCTTTCTTTTTTTTTTTTTTTTTTTTTTACAAAATGTCGTGTTTCAACTTTACTGACAGATTGCATTGCATAATATACCCATAGCTTAGTGTAAACATTGTTTGTCCCTTGTTAGTTGTATAGGCTTGTATATTAGTTATTTGGTACATTACAAATGTTTGTGAAGAATGTAACATGACATTATGGAACATTTTCTATGCTCATCTGGTAGGTTATTGCTGGAGAGTGTTGTATCACTTACTAGAACACTCAGGGGTATGACATTTGTAGTCCACAAATGTGTTAAGCCTGAAATATATATTTGGCTGCCCTCCACACAAGTGGATATCCAAGAACACTTTTAGCTATTTGTGCTGGAAAAGTGCATGATCCTTAGGTTAGTGCTGCAATGTACTACTCAGTTACACGGTTGTTGTCCTCTTTACATAACCTGTACACTTGCTTTTCATTTCCTTTCCTTCCCTTTTTTTGGGTGGGATGTATTTACTTCTGTGTACTAATATGAACTTTCATTTTTTTAATTATTTTGTACATGATACATACATTCATGCATACAAATTTGTTTTAACAATTGCTTGTGTCTTTATTGTGTATTATTCATTTCTTTTATTTTTCAGCATATAAAAGGCTATGGTGCCCAAGATATCTGCACATTATAAAATGCCTGCAGAGAATGAAGTTATAAGCCAGGCACCTTCCTCTTTGAAAAAGGCAAAGGTGACAAGTGCTCATGTGACCATATCTTGGGCAGATATTTAACTATGTAAATGGAGTCAGACGCATTGTCCATACATATCATTAAACCTGATAAGCACCAGTGTCATAATAACATGCATGATATGTTGGACATGTGAAACTGGCCGGGAACATATAGCTGTGGTAGTGGAGGAGTGCCTGCTAAAGAAATACCACTGATGGAAACTAAGGAGTTCCTGTCCACTGTCAGAAATCACTGACACCTCAGCAGAGGATTTATATAGAATCATTGATGTAGGTTCAGGCATGAAGTACAACACCAGTGTCAATACTGCAGAACTTTCAGTTAGGCAATACAATTCAATAATTCACACTCACTTCTTTGGAGTTAGGTTTGCCATCATGTATTCTCCCCAGCCACTACCTGCTGTCAGTGATGATGACTGTTCACTGACCTTTGTAAATTTGTAATGTAGTTAGGGTTACATATATGTGTGGGAAAGTGAAATGCTTAATGCACATTATTGTGAAAAGTCCATAGCTGCATATTGCAGCTATCCCAGTCATACAATATTACTGACATTGCTGTACACATAAGAGATGTTGCATCTTTGGGACATATGACTACTTGCATATAGGACTAAGCAGTTAGCTACTTTTTTTTAAACAAGTTCCACACTTACCGATGGCTTCAGATGAGGGAGGAAGAGGTTGCATATTTACTATACTTTTTCCATGTCTACCTCACTTTGTTGCACAATTTTCTGTATCATGCAGTCCACACTAAGTCAAACACAGTATAAAACACTTTTTTCTTCTTGGCACAGGTCTGGCAGCAGCAGCAGTTGCAACTTTAATTAAAGCCTGGACAGCCTTCTAATGGCAGCAGCAACTGCCAGCATTTATTTTTTTCTAAGTGTAATCATGGCTGTAATACAAAGAGTTTTTGATTTCAGGGCAAATGGATATACTGAATGTACATGATTGCTTTATACCTTCATGAATAGCTCCACCATGTTGAATTGGTTAATTAGCATGTAATTCAGCTTCTCATGCTTTCATTAGCATATTCTGCCATTTTACTCCACACTAAGTGTAGAACCAATTAATGAATGCAAAATTGTGTGTTGTTTTGTGTACGGTGCACAGCACCATGTACATGATAGCTGTACTTAATGAATCCAGCCCAATGGTGTGTATCCTTTTCACACATAATCCAACACTGTTATTCAGAAATGCACTACCATAGTTAACTGCGGTGGTGCTGTGGTAGCATTGTCGCCTCACAGTAAGACATTGTCCTGTTCGATTCTCAGCTAGAGTGTCTTCTGTGTGGAGACATGTGTGAATCAGCATACCTTCATTGAAGGTTGTGCATCAGGGCTGGCAACTTGGCACATAAAAACCTACTGCCAATCATTAGGGGACCGGAGTTCCGCTGTGGCGACCCCAAACCGGGAAAATCCGAAAGACACAACAACAACTATCATAGTTAAAAAGTGTTTGTCTGTATTGTCAATGCACATTGTACAAATATGAGCCAAGAAAACTGACAGTGATGCAATAAACAATGGCTGTTTACATGTAATCATTCCAGTATGGACTGTTACGAATGCTTTCTTGGCAATCCACTGTTTTACATATGTGATTGGTATTGACACTCCATACTATGAAACAGCTGTATGTCAATTACAGTAATGCAATGCACATGAAAAATAGTTGCATAGCTGTTATCAGAGAAGTATGTAATTACATAGGGCAAGTACAGAGGTGTTACGTTGGCATGTTCTGATGCATGCATTTATCCCAAAACTTGTGATGCACAGTAGATGACTGTCACTTGCCAGGTCAGGATAAAACAAGTGAGCATCATGGGTTCTTGTTTAAGCAGCTTTATTGTATGCAAACACATCATAAACGAGGTTAAGTAACTTTAACTTATAAACAAACTGGCTGTCATGCACATGGATGTTAACATTCTGGCTGCACTTTCAAAATGACACTGAAGCTAACACATGCTTGGTATTTATATGCACACACAGATCTTGGAAATGCTTCTTAAACTTACAACACACCTGTTATTCTACATCCTCCCTCTTTGAGAAAATGAGTTAGACATTGTCACTGAAATTAATGAATAAGCAATTTACATAGAAATAATTTTCATCATGCAATTATACAAAGCTAGATACATATATACAACTATGTCCAAGTTGCTGTGCATTTCACACTAGGTTTTGAAATGCGACCATATCATGTGACATAAAATTTGGGATCTGGTTTAGCAAATGGGATTGTTTCTGCCGACTGTTCAATCTTAGAAACAATGGAATCATCTGCCTGAACAGTATCAGGAGTCAAGACATGTTCTGGAACAGGAATATCATCTGGATTGCTCTGAGAGTTGGAGTCTTTATCACAGGTATGATGTTGCAATATTGGCTCTGCTACAGGAAGAAGATGTCTGCAATTTCTCCTGTACTCCACATCCTCACATTTAACAAAATAGGATCTCAGCTCTACACAAATACTCATTACTTGACCATTCTGGTCGAAACCTTTCGTTCCTCGTATCCTCACTGTCTCTCCTTTTTTCAATGGATGAAGAAATCTGCTTGACATGTCCTAGCTGGACTTTTGGAAGGAACGCTTTCTAGATAACTGGGTTTGGTTGTTCTTAGCTTTAGGCCTCAATAAACTAGAACTGATAGGCAACGTTGTTCTGGTTTGCCTAGACAGAAGTCTCAGAGCAGGTGAGCCAAGTGTATCGTCACGGGAAATGTTTCTGAGATTAAGTTAAAAAAACATTGGTATTATCATGCTTTGACTTTTTCAAGTAATTCATTGCACTCTGTACTGCACATTCAGCAAATCCATTTGATTGTGAATACTCTTGACTACTAGTAACATGTATAAAGTCCCATTCTCTGGCAAATTTCTTAAACAATTGACTGGTGAATTGTGTACCATTGTCAGAAATTAATTTCTGTGGACTGCCATGGACTGAGAAATGGTGCTTCAACTTAGTAATGACTGTAGTAAAAGTTAAATTAGGTAATAGATTGATCTCGAACCAATTTGAGTAAGAGTCTACCAGTACTAAGTGATGTTGATTGTTCCACTCAAATATGTCAGCAGCTACAATTGACTAAGGTAGAGCAGGAATTTGACTTATCTGAAGTGGCTGTCTTTGCAGCGCGCTTTAGGACTATTACAGACGGAAAAGGAAGAAAGTACTCTATCAATATCTTTCACTAGAGAAGGCCAAAATACTAGTCCTCTTGTTCTTCTCTAAGTAGATTTGGAACCTGGGTGACCATGATGCAAAATCTGGATATATTCTTGTTGTAAGGAAGCAGGAACAACAATTTTAAGACCTTTGAAAATAATGCCATCTTCTATCAACAACTCATCTCAGTAAGGAAAGTAAGATTGCACTTCTGGTAGTACACTGAATTGCTTTGACAGCCATCCAACACTAATATAGTAATTGAGCTTTTGCAAAACTGGATCAGTCATTGTATAATCTCTTAGTTCTTCAAGTCTTGTAGTAGAAAAATTATGCACTTCCATGACATCAAAGTCAAAATTCTCTGCTAGAAGCTGTTCCATTGTATTTCAAGGTGCTCTGCATAAAGAATCAGCCAGATAAAGAAGTTAGCCTTTTGCATAGACCATTTTGAAGTTGAAATGTTGCAATTTGGGCATCATTCTTTGTAATCCTGCTGGAGCTCAATGCATAGGCTTTTTTAATATAGTAACTAAAGGTTGATGATCAGTTTCAATCTGGAGTTCTTGACCATAGATATAATCATGAAACTTGGAACATGCAAACACTATTGCCAAAAGTTCTTCCTCAATTAACTGCACCTAATCCAAATTCTAAAGCATCACAGGAAAGAGTTACTGGTTTTTTGACATTGCAGTATCTTAATGTTTTGGAGGTAGCAATTTTCTGCTTAAGAACTTCAATTATCTCTGGTGCTAGTCTAGCCATGACCAAGTAACATGTTTACGTGTAAGGTCTCTTAAAGGCGATGTCAACTCACTGAAGTCTGGAATAAACTTGCCTAAGTAACTGGCCATACAAAGAGAACATTGCAGAAGCTTGCACATTATCTGGTGCTGGCATTTCAAGAATGGCTGCTTGCTTGGACAGGTCTAGACTCAAGCCCATACTTGTAAACAAATGACCTATATATGTAACTTCTGGTAGTCTAAATTTGCACTTTAGAGGATTGAGATTTAAGTTCACTTCATGTCCACTGTTTAGAGCTCTCTTAAGATTTCTATCATGTTGTCCCTCACCATTGCCTCTGAAGAATATATCATCTACTATTATGGCACAAGGATAACCCGAAAAAATTTGGTCCATTGCACGCTGAAAGACTTCACTTGCAGAATGTATTCCAAATGGCATTCTGAGTAATCTATATCATCCAAATGGGGTACTAAATGTAGTCAGTAATGAAGCTTTGCAATCAAGCATCACTTGCCAAAACAAACTCTTTGCATCTAAGACAGAAAAAGCAGTGGCGTTCGGTATCAGGGCTGCAACCTCTTTGACTGTACACATGGAATGATGTGGTCTCTTCAATTCTTTATTCAAATCCCTTGGGTCAATACATATTCTGATTTCATCTGAGCCTTATTTATGAGCTGCTACAATGGATGGTACCCATTCAGTAGGTTCTGTAACTGGACAAATTACAACTTGTTGCACCATTTTATCCAGCTGAGCTTTGACCTTATGCAACATAGCTATCAGAACTCTTCTTGCTGGTCTGACCACTGGATTTATTTCTGGGTCTAATTTCATGGAATATACAACTGGAAGTTTGCCTAATCTGCCATTGAAAACATCAGCGTACTCTGAAAAAATAGTATTGGTGAAGCTGGAACTAGGACATGTGCTTGTCTGATGAACTTCTTTGGTAAAATAAATAAGATTAATTTTTAAACTGTCTCTGAGACCCAATAATGACTGCACAGGTCTTCGAACCACATAGAACAATAGGCTATAACAGCTCTTAGCCACATAACATGAAAGCACTACTGAGCCTTCGGTTTGAATTTTTTACCTCCATAAGCTACAAGTTCTGCACAACTAGTCACATTTAGTTGTTCACCAGCTCTGACCCTTGCAAAAGTATCTGCAGACATGAAATTACACTTTGAACTAGTGTCTGCTTTAAGCTTGGTGGATTTACCATTGATCTGGACAGTACAAAACACTTATTTCTTGTCAATAAATCTACTGCATCAATCTTTTCACCAATTACTGACATACCATCTACATAGAAAGCAGACTGTTGAAGGTCTATTTGATTAACTTGCTTTTTAGGAGTGACCCTTTTCTGTAACTGTGTGATGCTTATTTGATTTACAAAATCTTTGAAATTGCTGACCAAATGCCGTGTACTTTTCTCTTCTGGACTCATAATTAGCACCACAATTGCGACAGTTAACAATAAAGCTTGATTTGGGTTTTGCTGATTCACTCTTATGCTGTACTGAGCAACGTCTGTTTTGCACTAAATACTCTTGGTTTTGCACTGAGCATGCTCCTTTAACTGAACTGTTCCTGGAATGTGCTAAAAGACTATGGGTTTAACCTGGAAGTCCCCCAGGGGCTGCTGCTGCCACTTGCTTAGGCCTGCTTTTGCCTATCACATGTTGCATGATGTCTACATGAGCTCTGGAGCCAACTGAAACCATGCTCTTATCATTAACAAATATATTTGTGTGCCTTTCTTGTAACTTTATGAATCTGACAAATCTCAATGGCTTTACTCAGCATTAAATCATTGTCATGAACAAAATCTTTCTCACAGCAGCATTATTAATACCACACACGAGTCTGTCCTTTATCAATTCATCCTTTAAATCACCAAACCTACACATTTTAGCTTTGCTTCTCAGGTCAGTAATATAAGTTGAAAAGGTTTCCCCTTGCTTTTGATCTCTAATGTAAAACAAATGCCTCTCTAGTCTAACATTAGTCTGAGGGTTACACATTTCTCTGAATTTGTGCTTTAAACACTCTGGGTCTTCCCTTGATTCAGCCTGCACAACACGACGAGTTTCTCCTTCACCTTCATAAGCTGCTGGTGCATAAACAAATGACTGCTCCCTTTCAATGACTTCTGACCCTGATAGGTTCAGCAAAATTAATGCCCTGGTATGTGCATCTTTATCAGAATAAGCTGTTTGTATAAATATATCATAGTCTTGCTCAAATATTCTCCAATATACTCCAATATTCTCCAATTCTCTGCAATGTTCTAATCAAACACAGGTAGTTGTGGCTTGCAAATATTTGCCATATTGTCATATCTGAATGAAAACTCTTGCAAATATGCATGAACATACACACTTGTATATACACATATACATGTGCTTGAAATTTATGCCAGTACTTGTAACAACACAATGAGCCTCTGTATAACTGAATTTCACGAAAAACATTTCCTGAGCACTGCAACACTTTGAAATCTCTTATCTATAAAGCCACTTGCCTTGAAATTATTTTACTGTACAAGCCATTTAACTTGTAAAGGCAATAATGCTAAAATCATCTATCATCATTTTACCATATGAACCTTTATCTTGTACTCGCTTTAATGCCAAAGTCACAATATAAAACCTAAAAGCCCAAAGACTGTCAACATAATTGAAAACCAGGCGATAAAATCCAACCATAATTTATAATGCACTTTCGTGCTTGTGAATGAAGCACTTAATCAGAATAAACAATTAATAACCACTAGTCAAGTATTTATATAACCAGGAAAACACTGAACATAAAATTATATAAAATATATATAAAAATAATATAAAAATATACTTTTTGCATAATTTTTATGTTCAGTGTTTTCCTGGTTGGGGTAACTTTTATTGATGTATACACCTTTAAATCTAATTGTACACTTAATTGGGGTATGTCTTGAAGTTATATAAACACTTGACTAATGGTTATTAATTGTTTATTCTGAGGAAGTGCTTGATTCACAAGCATGAAAGCGCTTAATAAATTTTGTTTGGATTATATCGCCTAGTTTTCAATTGTGTTCACAGTCCCTGCTGTGGGCTTTTGGGTTTTATATTGTGTTTTGGAGCCTCCAGCTCACTGCTGTTTCCTTTTACTTAATGCCAAAGTAATTTATCAACATTTTACTACCAAAGTCATTTATCATCATTTTAAGAAACATTTTGAAGAACTGCACAGTGGGAAGAAACTGAGCAATAGAAGCTGAGGGCAAGAAACACTTCAAAGAAACTATACTTTGTGAATACACTATCTTGAAGCAATGGCACTTTATGAATAAACTGTTTCTAAGTAATAGCACTTTGTGAATAAACTGTTTTGAAGTAATTGCAATTTGCAAATGTATTGAGCAGGAGAAGATCAGAGTGAGAAATGCCTCAAAATAACTGCACTTTGTGAATAAACAGTACACAGCACACTGGAATTTTTCCCAAATGGCTGCACTTTACCAAACAACTCTGTATAGTTTGAGAAACACTCTGTAATGGCAGCACTCTGTGAATAGACATACACAGGCACAAAAAACTTTTCAAAATGGCTTCACTTGACTGCACTTCACAAAACAGTTGCACTTTGCACACAACAAACTCTTTGAAATAAATGCATAGTAATAAGCACACACTGTAAGCACTTTTACACACTTTGAGACACTTCGAACAACTCTTGCTATGCTATTCAAGGCTTCAGTCAATGCGAAGTAGCAATCTGTACCAAACACAGTAATTAGCCCAAACACATGCAGTTGCCTTTGCTTTATTTATACTCAGTGTGCCTTTTTCTGCCCTTTCTATTATAGTCATTTCACTCCTTGAATATCTGAATGTGCCTTTTATGCCCTTTTGCTATATTCATTTTGTTCATGTAATCTCTTTTCATGCCCATTATACTTTCTTGTACTTGTTTTAACTCTAAACATGCTGTTTTACTTTAAACATGTTTTTTTTACAATGCTGAGGTCATTCTGAAGCCTTTATGTACTTTTCTAATGCTTGTTTTATCAAATAACTTAGTTTCAAACATTTCATCTGATTAATGAGCTCTTTTCTACTTCTCGTTGCTTAACAAACATTTCTGTGATATTCGTTTGCTTAACAATATGTTTTGTGCCCTTGTAATGCTCTGTTTAACCTCTTTTAATAAATAAATCATTTGTGTATGTTTTCTTTACCTTTAACTTGTTTCTGGACCTTGTTTGGTCTTGGTTCTTTTAGTTTCCCTTCGCCATTACTTCTGCACCTCTTGGCTCTGAAGAATAGTCTTTGCCATCCTGGTTATGACGCCATATCGCTTGCCAGGTCAGGATAAAACATTAACAATATAAAATATAAAAGTGAGTTTGAATCAGAAATGTTCATGTAAGACTGAGAGAGTGGTATACTATGGATTCTGCTTCAAGTGTCCTTGCTTTTATAAAGGCAAGACGGAAAGGAAATTTAGAAACCACATTTATGAACATCTCGGATATAAAAAAACAAAAATGTAAAGAATCCATTGGTGAAACTTTGTATGGAACATGTTGACATGGTTTTAAATTTATTATCATTGAAGCACTTACCCCAGACATAAGAGGTGGTCCATGGATATTAACTTTGGAAAAACATGAGGCTTTATGACAACTGAAAACTAATGCCACGCAGTGGCCAGACTTAAATGATGCATTCTTATTGTCCTGTTTTCTAAAACTTAAGGCATTAGAAAGATTAATTTGATTTATTGTGTGCTTTACATGAGAATATACTAATACTGCTTCCACATTTATTATATTGTATTTATTATATTTTATATATATATATATATATATATATATATATATATATATATATACACTTTTTGATACTCATTTTATTATTATATATAGGTTTTTGCATAGTTTGTAGTAATTCACAGATTTGTGAAGGTTTTATGCTTTACTATGAACTGAGAATTAATGCCACACAGTAGCCAGGCTTAGATAATGCATTTTCATTTTCCTGTTTTCTAAAATTTAAGGCATTAGAAAGATTATTGTGTGCTTTACATTAGATTATTCTAATACTGTTTCCACATTTATCATATTGTATTTATTATATCATATTTGATACTAGTTTTATTATTATATTTAGGTTTTTACATAGTTTTTAGTAATTCACAGATTGGTGGAGGTTTTATGCTTTACTATGACCCGAGTGTGCTGGTGGGCGTGTTTTAACATTAATTAGGGGCATTGGCTTAGTTGCATAAGCTGTAATTTAGTATTTAAAGAGTTGTTTTATCCTTATTTCTTTGTCTGAAGAAGTCTCTGAATCAGCAGAGATGAAAGTGCTTATCTGATTGTGTGCATCTTGTTTAATAAAAGTTTTCATTGTACTACAGCGGCTTGTGGAAAAAGAATGGATTTTTTTACATCATTGTGATCCCCAGCTCTGCTTGTGCTCACTTTTCTTGCTATAAAACAAGTGAGCATCATGGGTTCTTTTTCAAGTAGCTTTATTGTATGCAAACACATCATAAATGAGGTTAAGTAACTTTAACTTATAAACAGATTAGCTATCATGCACATGGATGTTAACATTCTGGCTGCACCTTCAAAATGGCACTGAAGTTAACACATGCTTGGTATTTATATGCACACATAGATCTTGGAAATGCTTCTTAAAGGTACAGCACACCTGTTATTCTACACTGACATTCCAAACAGTGAGGTTTTAATAGAATACATGCATTTGTTCATGTGACCAAATGCTGATCGGACGTTTTTCTGAATCTTAATGTCGAAACTCGCAGGCTCGAATGCTCAAAATATCATGCACAACTCCGAATTCGAAATTCCCAGTCGCACAACCACTGCAAAAAGCGCTACCATGGGTTGAGATGGGGATTATTAGCCTGGCCAGCGTTCAGCATTTCTGGGTTCAGTATCTAAAATTTTGACATATACAAAACTGTGGTCACTACTTTCAGCATTTGTAGGATTGGTATTCTGTCGTTCGACCATATGCATGTATTCCCATTTTAATACCTCCAAATGTACATTTTTACATCTTTAAAATTTGACTTTTCCTGTGACACTTGTAAGTCATACTGTATTCTCTAGAGTATGTTATTAGTAAGGTTGGTGGTTCAAATCTGATAGTGGTAAACTTGAGTGTGTGTAGTGTTAATGCCAGGTAAGTAAAGCTTCAACAATAGAGCTGCTATGTCCACTTCCATTCAGGAGAAAAACTTTAACTTTGGACACAGCTGCCTCTGCACTTTATCCCACTGCACTTTACCCCACTTTTAACACAAGCATTATCTGCAACACACTGATGAGGTTAACCTGTCAAAAGTGCACTCCCCCCTTAAGAGTCAGACTTCTCTTGTGATACCTGCAATTCAAATTGTGTTCCCTAGATTGTGGAACAAGGTAGGTGGTTCAGATCTGACACTGGTGAAATTGTGTGTGTATGGTGCTAGTGTCAGGTAAGTAAATCTTCAACAACATATGTGCTGTGTCCACTTCCACACAGGAGATACCTTTAACTTTGGACACAGCTCACTCTGCACTTTATCCCACTTCTACCTCAAGCATCCTCTCTACAACACACTGACAAAGTCATTCTTTCATAAGTGCACTCTCTCCCTATAAACGTCAGACTTTTTTCTGTGGTGCTTTCACTTCACTTAATACTGTGTTCTGTATGTTTATGAGTAGGTACTAGGCTATCGGCCCTGGGGCCTATACAAGCCCAGCCAAAAAGGTACCCTGGCTTTTGCCACCCAAGAAAATTATTTTCCTGTGCCACTGTCGAGCAGAGCCACAGAGGTGATCCCCGGGGTGAATTTCCTATTTCCTATCCAATCATCAAGATTTTTCTTGAAGAATCAGGAACTTTGTTTTATATAGACAGGTAGTTTATTCCAGAGTATGAGAAGTCTCTGGGACAAGAATCTATCCCTCCGGCATTTTCTGTTTATTGTGGTGACAAGGTTTATGTCCCTAGAGCATGTCGCTTGGAGGGATTGGGATTTCTTTAAGTGAAACATGTCCAACAGCTCTGGGTTTGACATAGCTTTGTATGTTAGGCAGAGATCATCTCTGAGTCGGCGATATGTGAAGGAGTAAAGCTGGTGTTTTTTGAGACAGTCTGCATAGGGCATCTGTTTGAGGCCAGTAATCTTCTTTGTGAGATATTTCTGCGGCCTTTCCAGTTGTTGTAGATGTCTTGTGAGGTACATACCAAAAGGGGTGTTGTACTCTATAATGGGTCTAATGAGTGATGAGTAGAGGGGAACAATGACCTCTTTTTTTCTGGATGAGAAACCTTTTGTGATGAGGTGTGCCACATAGAAGGAATTCCTGACTACTGTGGCGATGTGATTATCAAAGGAGTGACTGCTGTCCACCTGTGTCCCAAGGTCTCTTATCACACTTTCGGTGTTAAGTATACTACCGTCTATGTTGTAGTTCATGGGTACAGAGTTTTTATCAAAGGGGATGACAATGCACTTTTTGGCATTCAGCTTGAGGCCATGGCTTTGACACCAGGCATCTGTCTCAGTGAGGCCCTTTTGTAAGATGTCCACATAGTAAGGAGTTTCGATTATGGCTCCTAGTTTGCAGTCATCTGTGAACTTCATTAGCCAAAGACCTTCTGTGTTAGCCTGTACTTCAGAGAAGTAGATACAAAACAGAAGAGAACCCAGGACTGAACCCTGTGGTACTCCACTTGTCACTGGTCTGAAGTCGGATTTGGCGTCTGCTACTTTCACAGTGTGGGTTCTGTTAGTGAGCCAGTTGGCAACTCATCTTGTGACATAGGGATTTATACCTAGTTTAGTGAGTTTATCTATAATTCCAGAGAGAGGGATGGTGTTGAAAGCCTTGGGAAGATCTAGATAGGCTGTGTGAACCACCTTACCTTTGTCTACGGCTTTGGTGACTGCTTCAAAGAAGTCTATCAGGTTTAGGAGACATGATCTGCCTTTTGCAAATCTGAACTGGGTGGGGTCCAGAGTTTGGAGATTACCAGTGTCTTTGTTTATAAGTTCCATGATGATACATTCCATGGCCTTGCAGACCAGGCTCTTCAGGCTAATGGGGCAGTAGTTCCCGGGGTCCGTGGTGGCTCCCCCCTTGTGGAATGGGATAACCGTTGCTGTGCACCATTCAGCAGGCACAAAGCCTGAGGTAAGGCTGTGATTGAACATGGTACTTAGGTGGGGTGCCAGTTCATTCTGTAGTTCATGTAGAACGCAGCCTGGGATGTTGTCTGGTCCCATGGATGCTGTGTTCTTGGCTTTGGAGAGTGTGGTTTTTACCTGTGCAGCCATGATTACAGGAACTTTGCATTCTTCTGGTATAGAGATGGGCTCTTTAGGGGGGTGAGAGGGGGGTAAAGTTAGCACTGAACCTATCTGCCAGGATGTTGGCAATATCATTTGGGTCTGTATATTTAGTGCCATTGTGCTGTAACTCAGAGCAGATCTGAGTGTTGCCATTGAGATTCTTGACATAGCTATAGAATGCTTTGTGGTTGTCTTTAGAATCAGTGGTGATTTTGTTTTCGTAACTATATTTGGAGGATTTTATCAGGGATCACAGCTTCTTACTGAGGCTGACCAGGAAGCTACTCCACTCATGGGATTTCAGTCTCTTTTGCAACAGTTTCTTCCTTCTGTTGTACAGTTTGTTTATGGCAGGGGACCATCAGATTGGCTTCCTTTTTTTGGAGGATAGTGTCTTGGTTCTGTTTGGGATAGCACAATCCATGCACTCATGTAAGTGCTTATAAAGTGCAATTGTGTAGGATTCATTAGTTCTAACTGTATTGTCCATCTGCATGGGTGTCATGAAGTTCACCACTTCTGTCTTAAGAAGCATGAAGTTGGCTTTGGAAAAATTTGCTACCACGGTTTCCTTAATGGGGGGTGGGGGCAGGATGTGGATATCTAGGGTAATTAGCTTATGGTCGGATCGGACCAATGAGGCATTGACTTCAGGTGTGGAACACCGGTCACTCATGTTGTTAATGACTAGATCTAGGATATTGTTGCCCCTGGTGGGGGTGTGGATAAGTTGATCCAGGGCATTGGAGTTTATGAATTCCAGAAAGCGTTAAGCGAAGGAGTTGGTACATGAGTAGTTTTCCCAGTTAATGGTGGGGTAGTTGAAATCGCCAATTATTAGGGTGTTTGGTTGAACCCAAATATTTTCCAGTACATCAAGAAAAGAGGAGTGGGAATCCTGGGGCATGGTGGGTAATCTGTAGCAAGCTACAATTTGGATTGCAGTTTTGCCTAGAGTTAGTTGCACTTGGATAACCTCGGCTGCATTATGCTGAGCAACTAACCTGGAGGTGTGGATATCCTTAATGAATATGGAGACACCTCCGCCTTTGGTATTCCGGTCCAGGTTACATGGCCGAAAAGTGTGGTATGAGTTATAGCCTGGTAATGCAGGGGTGATCTCTGGAGCCTTGAACCAGGTCTCAGTCACTGCACAGATATCGATGTTCTCCATTTTAAGGAGTGCTTTGAGTGAGTGCATTTTGAGATTTAGACTTCTAGCATTGAGTAGCATCACCCTCAGTTTTTGCTTGCCTGTTCCTGTTACGGTGGTGAATTTGTCATTTGAACCTTGTCTAAAAAAGGTACTATAGGGGCAGCAAGAACCTTAGCCATTATCCAGAATCCCAGGGGTGACAGGTGCAGGCCATCTCTGGCAAAGCATCGTGGTCTGTCGACCATGTCATCCCAGGCAAACATATACTGGATCCCTTTAGAATGGCACCAGAAGCTTAGCCAATTGTTGAAGTCAATCATTTTGTCCTTGTACTGCAGCATCATTCTGGGTGATGGCAGAATGCTACTCAGGGCTAGGGTCATACCTGCCTGGGGTACAAGATCGGAGAGCTCTTCCATGTCTCTTTTCATGTAGTCCAGGGAGGTACGTCTCAGGTCATTTACACCAACATGAACAATGACAGAGTCATATTTGTACTTGTTGTTTAGTGACCTTAGTGCATGGGTTATGTGGCGGATCCTGGCACCCGACAGGCAGCTGACAGTAACCTTCTCCTTGTTTAGCCTGGTGAGTGGGACATCAGTGTGCCTGACTATAGAGTCACCTATGACTAGTGCGTTGGGTACGTTGTTTTGCCTTATTGGCTGTAGTTGAGTGGCACACTGAGTCTGCGGGCTATGTGTCATTTGAGTTGTGTTGGGGGATGGAGGTTGCTTGCGTTTCTGCTTTGGAGGTCTCTGTTGCTTAGACAGATTATTATTGAGAGCCTCCATAAATGTTTTTGTGTTACTATGTGTGGATTTTGGTAGTGTAGATTTAGTGAGACTATGTGATGAGTGTGGTGTGGTGCAAGTGCTTGCCTTCTCTTCTTGACTGTCAAGTTCAGTCATGATTGGAGAGAGCTTTACCTCCAGTTTAGCTAGATAAGTGCATCTCTCACAGGTTGTAGTGTTGGGTGGTAGGAGGAGAGGGTTGTTTGTGTACATGAGGCAATTTCTACATTGCCCCAATATGCCCAGATTCATCAGATAGACAGGAGAGAACACTGGGAACTGATCCTTGGACATGCCTGAATAAAAAACTATTTTCCTCTAGATAAGTGAGGAAAGTGAGTAGAAGAGCTATTTTTCTCTAAGCAAGTGAGGAAAGTAAGTACCAAAACCATTTTCCTTTAGGTAATGACGAAGGCTGAGTGCTGTAGTAATTAGAAGGTTATTTAGTGCTTACAAGTTCTGAACAAGTGCTGATCACAAATAAGCAAATTCAAGTGCTAAAACTAAGAATCTGTATCTGGACTAAACTAGTTACAGGAAAGGGGGGAAAAGTGCAAATGCAGGCTTTTAAATCAGAAAGTTGAGAGAGATGGAAAAACTGCCCAAACGGCCAATAACTACAATTTCTGGGCCAGAACCACTACTTATGTGGTAGATAGGTTACCTAGTGCTTACCACTCCCACTGATAAGCTAGAAGGCTTCCCTCCAACACAGAAAGCTTGGGGGCGTCCATAAGCTTACATACAGTCCTGGATACAGCAAATCTGAATCCGGACTACATTAGTTACAGGAATGGTGTGTGTGTGTATATATATATATATATATATATATATATATATATATATATATATACATATATATATATATATACACACATATATATATATATATATATATATATATATATATATATATATATATATATACAGAAAAGTAGCTAAAACAGCAGTAAAGACAATTCAAATGCAGTGCAAGCTAGCACACTTGAGTGTGTAGCAATGTTAGACCAAACAGTTTAAAAAATGCAATTAAATTAAAAATGACTAAAAACAAGTGCAGAAGGAGTCTCTTAGGTAAAATGAGGTAAAGAGATGGGACTGGGGGGAGTGTCCCAGATCAAATCTGCAGTGGGGGCGTGCAACTGCAAAAGCCTCCAAATTTAAACAACAAGACAGGAATAGGGAGGGTGGGTATGGGAAAACCAACACCTTCGGCAGAGATCTGAAAAACTATACAGTGAAGCAAAAATAACAGTGCACAACTCTGAAGTGAGCCAGCAATTATATAAAATTAGTCAAACAACAATTACCAGTACACAACTCTGAAGTGCCAAAAAAATATACTCAGCTCTGTATATCTACAAATAGTTTGAAGAGCACTCTGTCAGGACACAGGAAGTCTCCAGCAATGATATGCAGGCTGTTACTAAGAGGGTCTAATTTTATGCAAGTAATCTTTGCGATAGTCAGATAACACAAAGGATGTAAAACCAGTTATACCAACTTAAGACACAGAGAAATAGGGGTGGGAACACCTTCAGCAGAGATCTGAAAAACTATACAGTGAAGCAAAAATAACAGTGCACAACTCTGAAGTCAGCCAACAATGATATAAAATTAGTCAAACAACATTTACCAGTACACAACAATGAAGTGCCAGAAATATATTCTCAGCTCTGTATATCTCCAGATAGTTTGAACAGCACTCTGTCAGGACAAAGGAAGGCTCCAGCAATGATATGCAGGCTCTTACTAAGATGGTCTAATTTTATGCAAGTAATCCTTGAGATGGTCAGATAGCACACAGGATGTAAAACCAGTTATACTAACTTAAGACACAGAGAAATAGGGGGAAGGGGGAAAAACACCTTCATCAGAGATCTGAAAAACTATACAGTGAAGCAAAAATAACAGTGTACAACTCTGAAGTCAGCCAGCAATGATATAAAATTAGTCAAACAACAATTACCAGTACACAACTCTGAAGTGCCAGAAAAATATACTCAGCTCTGTATATATCCAGATAGTTTGAAGAGGACTCTGTCAGGACACAGAAAGGCTCCAGTAGATTGTATTACTAGATAGATAGTATGTTCAAATGTCACAGTGGTAACATGTGTGCATGACTTAAATGCCAGGTACATACAGCTTCCTCAGCAAACATGCTGTATATATTTCAACTCAAGGAGAGAATTTAAACTGGGAAAGGAATCCACAATCCCACTTTTACCACAAGCATCTTCTCTGCAACACACTAATGAGGTCATTCTTTCATAACCACACTCTCACACTACAAAAGTCAATCTTCTCCTGTGGTGCTTGTGGTTAATACTGTGTACCCTAAATTGTGAAACTACATAGGTAGGTGGTTTGAATGTAGCATTGCTTAAATAGTGTGACTGCATGTACTGTCATGTACAATCAGCTCTGTGACATTTCACCTTATGTAAACTTCCATTTAGAAGAATTATTTTCACTGGCAGATGACCATCCTATAAATTTCTTTTATATCCAGCCAATGCCAAGTTTTGAAAACACAAAGCTTATATCATGCTTTCAGAAATGAACTACATCACATTTGTAGTATGACTTATCCTGTGGCACTGGCTGTTGATACTGTGCTCCCTAGACTGCATAACTAAATAGGTAGGTGGCTTGAATCCAGCAATGATTTACTACTGTGTGTGTTTGTCTGCTGTGCTGTTTAGAGAAGGTCTCTAATGAATGTAGGATTTGTAGCTGTGCATTGCTACTGTGCATTTCAGCCACCTTCTTTCCTTTTTTAGAACATTGCTATATTAAACAATGTTGATGTTATCCATTCAGATGTGCACTGTCACAATTGTAAACCAATGTCTCATGTGGCATATGTGATTCAGACTGTGATCTGTACCTTGTGATCTTAATTAGTCAGTTCATATCCAGCCATTACTCCTTGGATTCACCTGTGTCAGTATTACTGTACATTTGCATGTAAATATCAGTGTTGTCACCCAGCTATCTACTGCATACATGCATAGCTGGAGATTCCTATTACAAGAATTTCTGCTCATTTTTCACACAGAAATGCTTTCTTTGATAATGACAATGCTGTTTCATGAAATTTGGACTTCCTAAGAGAACTACTAAGGCTTTTCCTGTGGCATGAGGAAATGACACAATGTGTATGTTGTTGCCATAATAGGATGTAATTGAATCTGTAATTATCCACACATTGTGAATGATTGACATTCTCCCTTCACAGTGCCAACTGCATCATGCATCATTTGTTTGGATATATCTAGCATCAGGCAGTGTTGTGTGACAGATATCTATCAACATTCTTTTAAAGAAATTACAGACAAAAATATCCCTTATAGCACTATATCTACACAAATATATCAGACTTCTAGCAACAACTGCACAGTAACGTGGCTTTAGGCCTGGACATAGTGCTAACACTGCCCTCATTTAATTTCTCGACACAGTAAACAGAGCTCATGATGCTGGTTCCTTAGTCTCAGCACTCTTCATTGATCTATCAAAGGCATTCAACACTATATCCTACTCCCTCCTGCTTACCAAACTCTCTAATCTTAGCCTATCTCCTCCTACTCTACAGTGGTTTACTAACTATCTCAATAATAGACAGCAATCTACTAAATGGCAACATTCTTCCTCCCCTTTCATAACTACAAATACAGGTGTCCCCCAAAGGTCAGTACTGGCACCCCTCTTATTTAGCATATTTGTCAATAACTTTTATTCCTCTCTCATCAGCAGTACTGCCATCCAGTATGTAGATGACTCTACTATCATCTGCTCTGCTAAATCTGCCTCCACACTACAACATCTCACCCAAGAAGCATTTAAGTCCACCGAATCCTGGATGTCCCAAAATCATCTCACTCTCAACCCCAATAAAACAAAACTTTTAATATTCACCCCCCCACACAAAATCCAGCCCTGCTGACAAATCACTATCCTCCATCCATTAACAAAATAACACCATCATTGACGTTATCCCCAGCACCAAATTACTGGGTGTCATCACTGACGACAAAATCCAGCCCTGCTGACAAATCACTATTCTCCATCCATTCCCAAGATAACAACATTATTGACGTTATCCCCAGCACCAAATTACTAGGTGTCATCACTGATGACAGATTAACTTTTGACCTCCACATCTACAGTGACATAAAAAAAAAAACATCATAAACTAGGTGTCCCTGTACAGGTACAAGTATTTTCTTAGTCTCCCTGCAAAAAAAGGCTCTGGCCTCATCCTTCCTGTTTCCAACACTTCTACATGGCACTCCCATCCTCACCAGTCGACAGTCCTCCTTAAAAATAAAACTAGACTCTTGCTACAACAAAGTTGCTAAATTTGCTACCAATGCAAAATATTCCACCCATCACTGTTCGTTCTGCATCAATTAAATTGGCTAGAATCCCCACACCATCTCTCATTTTTACAATTAACTACAGCCCATAACCTCATCTACCACCCAGGCACCTGCCCTTCGCTCTCCTCCATATTGACCATGTACCATCCTAATCAACACTTTAGGTCCAAAAACAATATATGACATTTATTACCCCTATATGTCCATGATTGTAACCTTTTCACTGTTGTTTTATTATCACATTCATTCAATTTAATAGTACTGCTTGATTTTTTTTATCTGTAATAATATTTTTCTTTGTTATGTAATTTTGTGGAGCTTTTCTCCCCTAGCCTCCATTGAAAATAGGCTCATTCAGGCCCAGAGGACTTTCCCGGTTAACAAATGCAATAAATAAATAAATAAATAAATAATTCTTCACATTGTCATGTAGCTTCTGTCATCTCATAGTCAGGTGTTTCAAAAGCCACATTGACTGTAAGCATTGTGTGTCCTTATGCTGTCCTGCATGAATGACATCCACAACTGTTGCAATGTGTACAGTTCAAGTGGGAGGATCCTCTCCATCCCTTTTATCTCATACAAATTGCTTGCAAGATAATCACATGATGTAATGATTTCACATAGGTGGATGTACATAGCTTACTGTTCAATTCCAGCAAAGGGCAACATTATATGAATGCACTGACATTACACACTAAATCAAGTTATTGCTATTGTTATCAATTTTAACTTTGGACAAAGAAATATAAACTAATTTTGTAATTTCCTGGTAGTGAAACAGTTTTCTGTGAATGTTGTGGTGTGAGTGCACCTGTGGCACATGTATTCAGCACTGACTTGTGTCAAATGCTATGTGGCAAAATTTTATCAAATTCTGAATTATAGAACTTGGGGATCTGACCATGAGCATATCTTTAATAGAGCTGTAAAGATCAAATGTGTTCTAATTAAAACTAGTTCCATTAGCAAGAGTTATACAAAAATCTAGATTATTTTTAACTACCAGATTTTATTCATTATATAATTTTAGATAGTGGGTCACTTCTCAGGATCTACGATCATGTGTCTGGTTTTCTTTGTATTCCAGTTAGAAAATCTTGCTCAGGACAGTTAACTCTGGAAAACGCATGTCATAATATCACCAGAGGTATTTAAGTCCCACAGAAACAAACTTAATGAAAATGTTCCAATAAGGATCCTACTGGAACTTTTGTAAGATGTGTGTTACATTAAAACTGTTTTATGTTATTTTAGGCATGCAGCTATCCTTTTTACTTGACACTGTTTAGATTCATTTTAAATACATTTTATAATAATAAATGAAAGGTTACACAATCAAAGATTTACTGTTGATCTTGTACTGAAAACTCATGGCAACAGGTATCCACCACATATTTATTTACTAAATATGAGATCTAGGTTGCAGCATTCTATTAATTTAAAAAATTGATGCAAAGTGAACAAATTATAACTATCAATTACATGTCTAGATCTATTCACAGTTAATCAATGACTAATTAATTACATACAACTAAACTGATCCTAATGATTGTCCTGTTTTATTTCATTAATATAATATTGTTCATTTGTGCCTCTTTACTGTTTTTGATCTTAAAAATGCCAAGTAAAAACATTTCCATGGAGATGTCAAATTCCTTACCATTATTTCCAGGTTGGCATATAAAGTCTGATAACGTTTCCTATGTAATATTTGAATGTTTCAAAAAAATCGTATATATTTAGTCTTTCTAAATGTACCAGGATTAATTAGGAATCAAATGAGCCAAATGTATCAGTCTTTGACTTTTTTCTTTTTACATATCAAAAAAATATATATCATTACTCATGCTTGGGGCCAACTAGTATTCTTTCAAAAGGCAGTCCGCCACAAATGCTTTCTTTTCTCAAATAACAACACCTAAAGAAAGGAAATCTGAAACTCGGTCTCCTCACACAAAATTTTAATCAAATTATAGGTATTATCATTAAGTAAAATGCTGGAAATGCTATTAGCATATTCAGCATGCTGTGTGACAACTGACTCCTTCCTTGTCGAGCCTCATAATTTGTATAGTCTTGTCATGCATGAAACATTTCAACACTTCGGCTCCATTTTAGATACATTATTTTTTTTAGCTTTTGAGCATATCATTTTCTAATGTGCCTTTCATAAGTTCTTTCAAAAATATTTAAAATGGGGTGCAATGGAGAGTGCTTTTCTGTTTTAGCCAAGCTGGAAAATTATAATCACTTGTTTGATGGTGCAACTTCCTTTGTGAAACATTTCACTTCACCAAGTATATCCACAAAGCCAAAGTCTGAACTGGGAACAAATATTAACCCCTTGGAAAACAAGTCCATAAATCAAGGAGAAATCTTATTGTGGTAAAATTGCATATTTTGAAATTGTGTTTTTAATAACTAGCAAGCCCTTCTCATTCAATGAACTTAAAAAGTTCTGATTTCTTCTCCCTCTCCCTCTCTCTCTCTGGAGTTCTGCTAAGGGGAGTTACATTAGCTGGTAATGTCTGTCACCCTCCTTTACTGGGAGCTTTTACTGCCAACCTTTCTGACCTCTGGTGTCAGGATTTCTAAAAATATCCTCTTCATGTTGTTATAGTCCTTTTCATCATTCATGCTTGGCAAAAAGGGGAGCTGAGAACATGGTGCCACTGCCTCCAACAGTGACAGTATCACATTATTTAGTGTAGCTCTTTGTATCTGTCAGTGGTTTAAAGCTACAGAAGGCCAAGGATTATGTTAAGACAACTTTGGTACATCGGGTTAAGCTCTAGGTGATGCTTCGATGATAAACTGAGCCTTTTGTGTTTATTTGCAATGCTATGAGTTATCAGCATATAACAATAGCATTCTTACTAGAGCTGAAGCTTCAGAAAATAAAGGTCCAGTTGTCTCTGGAATTGTAAAACACAGCTGGTTCATTGTGTGATCACCAATGAAGAAGACAGCATGCTGACTGGTAAATATAACATTTTTTCCCTTTAAATCTATCCTGATTGATTCTGTGGCTTTATTTGGACTTTAACAGTAGTTATGCTGGGACTGTTATACTACGTGACTATCTTCCTGGTAGATCCCCTGTCAGAAGCTATAGCATTTATTGAATACCGACTTACACTTTAGTGTCTATATGCAGATCAGAGTACAAGTGATGTGTGTGCTATATCTTTAGGAAGCATGTTAAGGCTATATGTGCACATATAAATTACAGATCCGTGCAATCCCTAGTGCCATTTAGAAAGAGCAGCCAGGGAGAGATCATGCAAGATCGCAGTTGTTAGTTTGTATATGTTACTTAAGTTAAAGTCAGTTAACTTCTATAGTGATGTGTTTGTATAAAATAAAGTTGCTCAAACAGAACTCATGAAGATTATTCTATTATGTCCTATATAGGAGAATGACACTATTGCTAACATTTGAGCTACAATATAGAATTCTGTCAGACAATTATAAGACAAGCATTTTCATTTGTTGTTTGCACATTTCCTTTTTGTTATTTAATGTAATGTATTTCAAGTACTACAGTCTGTGCAGTGAGGAATGCTATTTTCCTCTGAGAATGCACATGTTAAAGTATGTATCTAATGGGGAAGTTCTTGTTAGTGGGGCTAGATTTGTATCTCTGATGTGCTTTTAATTCAGAGATCTGAAGTCTGGTGATTTTCATTTGTTTTTTTTTAAATACCATGAATCAATATGATACAGGATGCAAGGTGTAAGAATATTTCTTGTTCAGTATTGGTTGAGGTTTGGGTCATCCTATACATTGAGGTAAGTTATTTTTCAGAGCTGTAGATGCCCTGTATGAATGTTGGTGTTAGAAGGAAGGGGTTGACACCTATGTTATATGTACAGATTCTGTGGGTTATCCTTTTCCCTTGAAAGATTTAAGGGATTGCGTGAACCGCTTCTTATATTTAATCCCTTACCTTTCACATAAGTCTAACTTACGAACATTAAATAATAGTTCTATTGTCCTCAGTACTG